>NW_015168805.1:0-14120 GCF_001447785.1 Gekko japonicus
TGCTGTATCCACATCAGGCAAATATGCATAGGAATGGGAGTAGCCAGTGTTCTGCTTCCCTTCTATGTCTGTTAGTCTTGTGCACAGTACTTGGGAAATTCAGGAAAGGAATGTACTAAGAGAGGAGACCCGTATCTTCTCCTTTCCCCTCAGATACATATGACTCTGCCATAGCTGAAAGAATGTATAGCACAGTAGCTCTTAACCTTGTTGAACACTGTATCCTATTGAGCTAGCCCTCAAAATGTAATTCATCCTCTACTTTAAAAATGTGAAAATGGGAAATGGAGAAAGAATAACAAACTTACAGTTTATTTGCATCACTTGTCCAATCCACTGGTTTATAAAAAATTACTTTGCTTCAAAAAAGAATCCACTGTGCTAAATGAACTCAATGCTTATGATCAAGTGCATGAAGAAGCAGATGAAAAGTATCTGTGAAATTCACATTTCACATGAAACTGCCTTATATTGTATCAGACAATTGTTCCATCAAGATCAGTATTGTTTACTTAGATTGGCAGCAGCTCTCCAGGGTCTCATGTTGAGGTCATTCATATCACCTCCTGCCTGATCCTTTTTAACTGGAGATGCTGGGGATTGAACTAGGGACCTTCTGCTCCCAAAGCAGATGCTCTGCCATTGAGCCACAACTCCTTTTTGGCAAGCTGTGTGTCACAGCCAGATCACCTTGACAGCTCATGACTAAAATTCAGTCCATTCTGTGCCTTGGTTTTAATGGTGACTATTTGCTGCAATATATTGGGGCAAATGGTGGGAAGACTTGAGAGTTCTGCCAGGGCCAGTCTGGTATTCACTAGGGATGTGCATTCGGTTCAGATGAACAACAAGAACAAAAGAATAATGCCTATTCGGCATTATTTGGGCCTACCTACAGCCGAATTAGATTCCCTACTCTGATTCGGCTGGCCGAAAAGGGATTCCCCGAATGGATACCGTATATTTGGCATCCATTCGGGGAATCCCTTTGCTGGGCAAGGGGAAGGCCAGGGAAGGTGGGGCGGGCTCTTTCCAGGCCTTCCCTGGCTCACCCACTTCAGTGGGCAGGCCGGGAAAGGCACAGGGCTGAATTTGCCTCCATTGCCGAAAGTGGCATTCGGGGTTCATTCAGCCAACTGAAGCACATTCAACTCAATTTGGCCACCACCAAATTGTTCACCACCAGATTTTCACTTAAAGGATGCCAAGTCAAAATCCTGAACATCTACTTTCACCGTGATACCTTCACCTTTGATTTCTTCCTCCACTAAAAAAATGTTTTCAAACAAATAGGTTCTGTTAACATATCTCAGGAATGAAAGTAAGCTGGTACGGGCTAGTAGGATTACTGGTAAGAAAGTGGCTGAAGTGTTATTTATTTATTAATTAATTATTCAAATTTATATCCCGCCCTCCCCAACAGGCTCATGGCAGCTAACAATAAGGGCACAAAGCCATGGTAAAACAGTTAAAAGCAGGATAAAACAATACAAAATTATAATAAAGTGCTGGTGCTCTGAAAGTTCATAGTTCCAAGATGGGTTCTGGAAGATGGACCCAGAACAATGAAGCAGGTACTAGGACGATTCTGGCTTCTTGTCTGTTTCAAGCCCCTTCAAGAGAAACTATAGCTGTAAGAAATTTAAATTGTCATCTTTTAGCACACTGAACTTGAGTGAATTCATCAGGAAGTCACAGCAACAGCAGTATGAGCACAGAAGATACAAGGGCAGTGCTTGTCTATTTGTTTAGGACTGACCATTAACAAGAGAATGGAAATGATGATAACCAAAGTAATCTTCTGTCCTTAATTCCCCCCCCATGTTGATGTTTGTATTTTACAATGTGACAAGATGTTCAATAACCATGTCATGCCATCACTTTTAATCTAGAACTCCTATGCAAGAACACATCTATACTAGCGATTCTACAGAGATTTTTACCAGGTTAACTGTCCGGGCTTCCCCCAAAGATCCTGGAGAATCTCAGGCTGGGAGGGATGCTGAGAATTCTCACTTGGAGGTTGCTACGTCCAACCTTTTCAGTACTACAGTTCCCAGGTTTCCTGACAAAGGGGAATCTTCCAAATGGTCTTTTTCACCAGTATAATGAAGATATGTCCCTTCTGTTATCTTCCTTAGCCCTGCCTCTTTTATGTTACCTTTAATTTCCCCATTTCTTCTGCTTATACACCCTATTATTTTTTTAATGGAAGAGCAATAGTCAAAGATAGAATTGTGGTTTTATAAGCAGGCACTCCAGAAATGGATTTACATTTGGAAAATCTTCTGCGCTAATAGATTTTTTGCATAGGGCATGAGGATGGATGCAAAGGAAAGCTTTACCTTTTTGCTTGACTTCTTCAGATGACAAGCAGGAAAAGATTTGCCTTTGTGGAATGCAGGCATGAGGGGGAGTCCATGAAAAAGAGCAAGAGGCATTTTATTATGATCCTTAGTAGAAAATTGGACCTTTTCTGCCCAGAAAATATGAGGCCTAGTTTAAATAAGAAATAAAATTGTATGGAAAAGTAGAGTGAGTATATGGAACAGACATCAGTCTTTACTAGCATACACATATATTCTCACCTTAAAAGTTCAGTAGCAAATAGACCTGTGTTGAATTTTTCACTCCTGAAAGCGTTGGAGGTCAAAAGATGGGCTTTCAAGTGGTATAAATTCTTTCCTGAAAAATTTCTTAAGAGTACCTCTTTCTCTTCTGTCCAGAACAATTCGCAGCTGCTGTTTCCTCCTTTGCTGCCTCTTTTTAGTCAGAGTGATGTCACAGTGCCATGAAGCCAATCAAATTTTTCCGTGTAATGATGTCTCTGAGGGCAAATGACATTGCCCTCAGGAGGGAGTGCAGCCTTGTTCCCAGGGCAACTGGGTTGATGCTCCCTGTCTTACCATACTGTAATGAAAGGGCCACAGGAAATGAGACAGGGAATATCATCAGTTGCCCCAGAAATGGAACAGCTCCCTGTCTTGCCACATCCCACTCCAGTAGTTTCATTACCATACCATAAAGCAAGATGGGGAATGTGTTGTACCAGTCGCCTTGGCTAGGGGGTGCATTCTCACCCTCCACAATACTTTCGTGTAGGGTTGCCAAGTCCATCTTCCACCCCCAGCGGGGGACTTTGGGGGCGTTCCTGGAAGGGGTGGGGCATCCCCAACGTGATGATGTCACGTTGGGGACGTCTGCACCCGTCTCCCCCCCCCCCCCCCCGGCCGTGCGCCGGATCTCCAGAAACAGCAGTTCCCTGCACTTAAAGTAGCCGGCAGCCGGCGTTTCCCCTTTAAGAGAAGCTGTGTTTCCCTTTTAAGAACGAAGCTGGCTTTTCCCTGCAAGCTTGCGGAGTTCGCGCTTGGGATGAAACACGGGTTGCACACCCTTAAAGAGAGAGAGATGGGTGGCTGTGGGTGTTGGGGGTGGGGCTTCCCAAAACGGGGGACCCCTGGCAAACCGGGGGGGTTGGCAACCCTACTTTCGTGCCTTTTTGAAGTACACCCAAAGGAGAACACTTTTAAGAGGCCATGATGAGATGCACATGAAAACCGAAAAGCTCAGCACTCAGTAGATCAGTCAAATTAAAAAGTGTAAGTGTAAGACAAGAGTGTTTATCCCTCCCTCCCATTGGGAAGCAGATTTACACACTCTTTTTATTTTATTCCTCCCATCTGTCTCTCTGCACATGCAGACATACCTTATTTATCATTTATTTATTATTTATTTATTTCATTCGATTTCTTAACTGCCCTTACCCTCTCAGGGCAGTTTACAACAAGATAAAATCTAATACAATTTTAAAACCAGTTAAAACTACAAAATTCAATATTAAAACATTCAGCATAAATATTTAAACAGATGGCATACTTAGCATTCAGATTTTCCGGGGATGGGAAGGGGAGGGCGCTGGGCAGATGTAAAGAAACCATCGCTGGCGTCAACCAAAGGCCTGGTGGAAGATCTCTTTGCATGCCCTGCAGAACTTTAATATATCATACAGGGCACGGATGTCATTCGGCAGAGAGTTCCACCAGGCTGGGGGCAAGGCTGAGAAAGCCCTGCCCAAGGCCAGCTGGATATCTTTGGGGCCGGGAATCACCAGGAGGTACTTATCTGCTGATCTCAGTGCCCTTCTGGGGACATATCGGGAGAGGTGGTCCTGAAGATACATAGGTCCCTGACCATTAAGGGCTTTAAAGGTGAGCACCAAAACCTTGAATCTTATCCAGTGCTCTACTGGCATTTAAGTCAGGGCTGTCAAGATGGGAGCCTGAAGTCTCATCTTTCAGAGGCCCTGGGGATCCAGGGAGCCAGATAGTGTCCTGTTCCTCTGTGCCTATAAATTCACCAGCCCATTTATTTAGGAGGTGGGAAACATAAAGTGTTAACCTTAAGTCCATTACTATCTCTCAACCTAATCTACCTATTAGGGTGGCTGTGACGATAAAATGGAGGTGACTGTTTTGGTTTCCTTCAAGGAAGGATGGAGTACACAGATGATGGCAAAAAGAAATGTATAGCACATGTTGTTCAGTCGCACAGTTGAGTCCAACTCTTTGTGGCCCCATGGACCACATCACACTAGGCCCCTCCTGTCTTTCGCCATCCTCTTGAGTTTGCTCGATGTCATGTTCATTGCATCAGTAACACTGTCTAACCATCTCATCTTTTGCCATCCCCTTCTTCTGTTACCTTCAATCTTTCCCAGCATCAGGGTCTTCTCCAGTGAGTGCTCCCTTCTCATTTGGTGACCAAAGTATCTGAGCTTCAGCTTAAGTATCTGTCCTTCCAGGGAACAGTCAGGATTAATTTTCTTTAGGATTGACTGATTTGATCTCCTTGCAGTCCAAGGGACTTTTTATGCATACTGGACTGCCCATGAGGCACTGGAGCGGCACCAAAAGCAGGAAGCCACAAATTGCTTCCTATCCAGCAGTCTGGTAAAATGCTAGTGAGAATTTTGACATAGCAACAAAGGCTTTAGTGCCCTGCCCTAAACTTGATGCATCAGATCCATTGAATGCAAAACAAAATGCAACTTAATATTTCTTTGTGATGCTTCATCTCATTTATATTTTATAAAATGATAATGAAAATGGAATGGTTGTGTTACTCTCTGTAAGGATGGTCCAGTGATTTTCAGACTAATGCATGGAAAAAGAAGCAATGAAGCACTTTCCTCCTTTATATGCTTATAAATTCTTCTTTACATCAAAGAGCTCAAGAATACTGTGAAATAAAACCAGGTAATCAATTCAAGGTGCTGTTGGCAGATTCTCTACTGTGATATAACCAGGGAAACTAGAAAAGGGTGAGCAGGTTTTTGATTGATCATGTTCTTTAGACTAATGTAGATCCAACTGCACTGAAGTCAGCTATAGATGGCATAATGAAGATTTCTCATAGTTGAGTTACTAGCACCTCCTACCCTCAGGTAATGATGGTAAGTTGTGTATAACTTCCATCATTTTTCTACATTAATAAGAGCATACTAGCTAGCCAATACAGGGAAGAAATTTGAGCACAATTGCTGTGAGCCATGGCACTGGAACTAGGGATGACCCAATATGTCTACTTCTCCATAGCTTGTTGATGTGATATATTGTCATTATCAATTATCGATTACAGTTTGCCTCATTGTGATTGCTGCTGTTGATGATTCTCTAATATATTTTACCGTCTCAGGTCATTGTTCATGTCCTTTTAATGCCCCATATATTTTTTATGATGCACCTTTTATATACAGTTGGTGCAAAGTAATATTGAAAAAAAGAGAGAGAAAATCAACATGAAGAAAGGGATTGGTGCAAGAGTAAAAATTTGTGGGCTTGTTTCTCATAAGGAATACATGAAATGGAAGTTAGGGAATTCAAATCAATCCAAACAGCTTTTGAAATTTGCAGTGGAAATCTAAGCAGAGCTACATGCTTCAAAGCCCATTGACTTCAATAGATTTAGTAGGGTGCGATTCAGTTTAGGGTTGTATGATTGGTCTTGTCACCTAGGGCAGCAGCTTGTTAGTTGAATCCAAATGGTGCACTGTTACAACTTCATCCTTCAGAGCTGTTGAGGTGTCCATCTGTCTATCTGTTAGTCACAGTGGTTCTTAAATGGTTGGTTGGGACCCAAAACTGCTTGTGACTCTCACACAGGTATGGGGGGATAAATCGTGATGAGGAGGGTCAGCCTATTGGTCCATTTGGTCTTGTCACCTAGGGCAGCAGCTTGTTAGTTGAATCCAAATGGTGGACTGTTACAACTTCATCCTTCAGAGCTGTTGAGGTGTCCATCTGTCTATCTGTTAGTCACAGTGGTTCTTAAATGGTTGGTTGGGACCCAAAACTGCTTGTGACTCTCACACAGGTATGGGGGGATAAACCGTGATGAGGAGGGTCAGCCTACTGGTCCATAATGGGGGGATAAACCATGATGAGGAGGGTCAGCCTATTGGTCCATAATGCTATGTATTTATACATGCTAAACATGATACATGAAATCTTAATTGAAGTGAAATTCCTGCGCTTTAAGTTGGGGAGGGAGAAAGTAGCATGGAGTCACTATGCAAGTGAGTTTCGAGAACAACAGTAAGTTTAATAGTAGCTCCCACTTCATACACTTTGAGAGCCACCGATCTGGTCCATTTAGGCTGAGAGTAGCCAACCCACTCAGCAAGCTCTGTGGCGGAGTGGGGATTTGAACCTGGAAGAAATGCTGAAAAGGTGAGACTTTTTTGGCATGGCAGCAACACACGTGAAAAACAGGATATTTCCACTTCATTTAGTACTGTCATATTCATGTTCCCGTGAACTGAAGAAAAGATTTTACATATTTATTTGTTCAGTGCATTTTCAAAAGCACCTTTTTGTCAAACAGGGTTCCCAAAGCAGTTTACAATAACAACATATTAAATTGATCACAAATTGATAGCAGTCACAAAAAAATAAAAGTAGATACAGATCAGCAGAATAAAACTTCATCTAACACACAGAAGAGAAAAAGCATGCCACAGTAGAGCCATCAAGACCCTTCCCAGCTCTACTCATCCAATTCCAAACTTTCTGAAAAAGGGAGGACTTCAAAGATGGTGTCACTCTCAGATTCTGAGGGAGGGAAGAAGTTAAACATTCAGGAGGTGATGTTAGGGATTGCCTTTCCCTGGGTCCCAACCAGCTGAACTTCATGTAGAGTGGAGGAAGACCCAATATATATGCACCTGTAGTCTAAGCCTGACTGTTACGTGAGGAGGTAGTCCTTCAGGTACTCAGACCTAAGCCATGTAGGACTTCAAAGGTCAACGTCAGCATCCTGTATTAAACCTGGAAACAAATTCAAAGCCCATGCAGATAAGTTTGTTACAAATGTTGGTGACTACTGTTGGCCCTGTGCCTACTTTGGGGGTGTTCGTGAACATCTTTCCCCTAACTGCTGGAGAAAACAGTTATGAGGAAGCGTGGCGTGGGTTCTACAGGATACTAATGCACTCATAGATAATGAGAGTGTTTGTTCCATTCCATTATTCCAAAAGCCTATATAGGACATTGGCTTTTAGACATTACAGGGGGGGGGGAATTAGGTTAACATTCACAAGAACAAGAGACCCCAAATTTAAAAATAAAAGGAAAGCTAAATGAGCACATGTTTGTAAGTAATATAGATTAAAATCCATAAAAACTTCAAGACAGCCATCAGGCTTACATCTTGCACATCCCGAGGCTGAGGAAATGGCATTAGCTCTGATATATAGAGCTACCAAGATATGTTTGGCAACTGCAAGAATAGTACAGTTTACATCCTGAGATATGAGATTAAGGATATCCAAAGTATATCTGTTCATCCAAACAGCCTGGAAATATTGCTTGGTTAAAAAGCTCTTAAACTGCTATAAAGTTTGCATGAAAAGAAGAAAAAGTGTGCCAGGGTTTCAGACAGCTGAGACTGACATGCACACATCCTTTATTCATTCAGAAGATTGGAAAATTCCCTATCTAACTCTGCAGTCGGTCAGATTCGTGCTTGTTATCAACGAATATCAAAACTGTTTGTTAAAGCGGCAGCAAACCCATGAGTTTCATTTCAACTAGCAAGTCCTTGCTGGGGGGTGAGTGTTTACATTTCCATATACAAATAAAGTTGATTTCATAATGAATTATTTAACAATGACACAGAACAGTTGTCACATCCAGTCAGGCTAGGTCACACTAAATGCTTTGACCCATATGATCAATTTTCACTAAGATTCACGTATAAAAAGGAGTCTGCTGTACGAGAAGCATAATATAGTGTACCACAGTGGTGAGACCACGTATGAACCTTTCAATGGTTCTGGAAGTCTGAGCCCTGAATACTTGTGATTCAGCCAGTATTTGTAGAACATGTGAAGTTTAGCTACCTAGATTGCAGCTGTCCTAGATCAAAAGAATTGCTGCATATCTCATTTGATTCAGCCATATTTTTTAGCACTGTAACTGCGGTGGCTCAAGTGGTTAAGACACTGAACTGCAGGCTGTGGAAGGTCAGTAGTTCAGCAGTTCGAGCCCCGGGTGCCGCATGATGGAGTGAGCTCCCGTCTCTAGTTCCAGCTCCTGCCAACCTAGCAGTTCGAAAGCAAGACATTGCAAGCAGATAAATAGGTACCGCTTCGGTGGGAAGGTAACAGCGTTCCGTGCGCCTTTGTGTTTAGTCATGCCGGCCACATGACCACGGAAACGTCTTCGGACAGCGCTGGCTCTTCGGCTTTGAAACGGAGATGAGCACTGCAAACCTAGAGTCGGATTCGACTGGCTTTCGAGCAAGGGAACCCTTTACCTTTACCTAACAAAATAATGCTATAATGTTGCCCTGTATCATAGCTAGATTCCAGTTGACTAGCACTTTGGAGACAAGATTTTGTGGGTATAAGCTTATGAGACTCTGAAAAAAACTATATCCTGAAAATCTGGTTGGTCTCAAAGGTGCTACTCGACTTGAACCTAGTTGTTCCACTGCAGACCCTCTGAAACCGTTCTGTATTATTGCTTCTGTTTTAAAACTCTCATGTCTTAGCACAGTAATTCCCAAATAATAGCATGTCACACGGGGGGGAAACAGAACAGCTAAAGGTTCCTAGAGAAAGTAATTAAACAATGGCAGGCTCTCCGGAGCCCTGCTTTGTCTCTGCATGATTTGTTACTCTGGCCTTGCCTACACTGGGGGCAGGTAATTCTGTTGTCTCCCTGTATCCAGGGTTAATAGATTAAGCTCTGCACAGAGCCTCAGAGATGGCCAAGGGTTTAATCTCTGTTTGAGTTGTCTCTTTGGGCTTATCTTCTTGCAAACAGGAAGCACTACCAGAGATTTATCTAGAAGCATAGCACGGGCTCCTGTGAGAAAAGGTGGTTGATACTAAAGATGAATTCTTGGGATTTGTGTGTGGCACATGGGGGAAGAAACTCAGTTCAGAAATGGTTTCCTAATGACTGTTTGGAAGCAAACTCAGCTCATGATCATTTTCTCATGCTACCTGCAACCTCCAGCCTTCCCCGCCATCAGTTTCCCTCCCCCTTCACTTTTCTCAAGCTTACCTTGTAAGGATAGGAGGAGTCCAGACTTTCTTCAAGAATTCTCTTTAAAAAACTTGTAAAGACTGAACTCAGTCCAAATCAAGATGTCCAAAGGCAGTGTCATCTTGCCAGGGATGAACACAATCTGAAACCAAGATTCGAGGGACATCTCCAGAAGGGGAGACTGGAGGATTTTTGCCCGGTTCTGTGGCAAGTATGCAGTTGAATTCCACAGAGCTCTATATTATCTCCCACACTGTTTAACGCCTACATGAAACCTCTAGTGAAACTGACTAGAGATTTGGACTGCACTTCTCCTTTTTATCAAACTCAGTTGAGACCCTGGACATTCTGAACAAGTGGTGGAGTCACTAATAAGATTATTCCCCCTCCAAAAAACACCCCCCCCAAAGGGAGCCTTTTTCATAGTCTTTGAACCGGGGGTGCCATCCGGGAGGGCAAGCTCCCACCCCTGAGCTCCAGGCCCTGCTGGGTGTGTTCAATCCAGTGGGAGCAAAGAGCAACATTGTGATGTCACTTCCAGTCGGTACCCAGAAATGATGCAACAATGCTCTAGGAACTGCCTATCTATATGGTGTGCCAAAGGCTCCCACTGGTTGCCTGCTGGTTGCCAGCATTGACCTGGCAACCCTACTATGAACAGACAAGCAAAGTTGAGGTAGCATTATATATAACTCAACTCTCATTCTACTATGGTGTGTGTGTGTGTGTGTAAAGTGCCATCAAGTCACAGCGAACTTATGGCGATCTCAGCAAGGAGCTTCAGAGGCAAGTGAAAAGCAGAGGTGGGTTTGCCATTGTTTTCCTCTGCGGATTCTTCCTTGGTGTTCTCCCTTCCAAGTACCGACCCTGCTTAGCTCCTGAGATCTGAGGAGATCAGGCTATCCCCTGCCGCCTTCCTTCCACATTCTGCTACTACAGACACTAGAATGTTTTTTTCACCAGAATTTAAGAGTAAAGTATACTTTCAAGTTGAATGCAGTGTGCTTCAGTTACTGGAATTCTGGAGAATACTGGTTATTGCTTGTTTGCTTTTTAAAAGAGAAGTCTGCTTGGAGTTGTTTTTTTTTTTTTAATATTAAACCTAAAAGGCCATGTGAAAATGTTCTCAGCATTAAAGTGCCAGTTAAGGTCCATCAGGATTTAAGTGATGGTAGAAATGTACAGCCAGTTTCTGTTACTAACCATATACAGCGAGCAGGCAATAAAAAGCTTTTTGCAGTTAGTGGAGTTACTTCAAGAAGATGCCAAGTAAAGATAGAATTCTAGAGGACCACTGTATGGTGTAAACCACCAGCTTTCACCATGTTGTTTGGAAACCATGTAGAGCTTTAGTCCACATGTGACAACTGAACGATTAATACCTGGTTCAGTATCTGGATAGTTAAGTGTCTTGTTGAAGATTCCATTTAAATTTAAGATGACCACCACTTGGAGATAAATCCATCCTTTCCAACAATGATAAGGTCTCGAAATAGATGTGGATTTGTTGTTACTTTTGATCTGGAAATGTCTCAGAGGCCAAAGTGAACTCCCACCATACCCATCTTAGGATACTGGGCAGTGGGAGGAATCCTCGTTGCTCTACAGAAGCCAGTGGAACAGAAATTGCAATCAATCGATCAATAATTAGTCAAGAGCTAGGTCTCGCATTGAAAAACAGATGCCAACATCTTTCTCCATACAGGCTGCTATTAATTAGAAGGAGGGAATGAAAGAAAAGGGAAGGGTACACTTGATGGTGAAAGCTCCAAAGGTATGTTTATATTACAAGTAGCAGAAAAAGAGAAAGATCAGGTAAGTGCCATGGGTTTCATCATACTTTAAAATATGCTGTTACTACCAGCTGTGTTCCAGATTCGTCAGCATAACTTTTGCCATTAATTTGCTGAGGCCTAGGTGGGCCAGATACACATTTGTTAAAGTCACAATAAGAGCCGCTTCTTTCATTTTCTGGAGTGCTAAATTCTCTCTCTCTCTCTCTCTCTCTCTCTCTGTGCCTTTGAAGATAATGCAGAAACAGCAATTATTACAAAATGCAGCAGCATTTTCAGGGACCAGCCATTTGGATAATATAACTCCATGGCTTCACTAAGAGTTGCAGTCACTTGTTTGCTTCTGGGCCCTGATCCAAGTACTAATTACAGCCTCAAAAGTCCTTTATTATGACCCTTAAAGCCTACATCCCTGTCATATTGCATCTCATTATATACTCCCAAGCATCAGTTCTTCAGGTGACCTCCTCCTTAGGTTCATTTGTCAGGTTACTGCCAGAACAAGGGCATTCTCTGTTGCAGGGCTGTTATTTAGTGATGTCTTGCCACAATAGGTGTGGAGGGCACCTTTGCTCCCTGCTTTTTTGGAAAAGCATACAAAAGCGTTTTATTGATGATGAGAAGGTATTGATGTCATGGCTTGACTATGGCTGCGGTCCCACGCGCCAGTTGAAGTGGAGGGGAAGTGAGGCTATTTCCTCCGGAGGAATTTGACACGCAGTTGCGAGATCACACATCCCTTTGAAGCTATGGGCTTAGCTCATCATTGTGTGATCAGACACAACTGTGGGTGAGTCATTTTTTTGCCATTTGTTTCCCTTGCACAGAAACAAGGATTTGCACCTCTACACTGAGGGCCCCCTATTGTCACGGTAGAGCCAGGGAGGCAGGCAGACAGGGGGAGTCACAATACAAGTCCAAAGGTCAGCCAGGAAAGCAGTCAGCAGAGCATTAAACAAGTCCCAAAACACCAGACAAAGCCGTAGTCAAACGTTACCAGAGGTCAGAGTACAGGGAGCAAAGCCGAGGGCGTGATCAGGTTCAAAGCTGGAAGTCAGTAGCCAGAGCAGTCCAAACACAAGCCGAGTCCAAAAAGCCACAGAGTCAAACAGGAATCAAGGTGCAGAGCTTCTGGTTCTACGAACGAGGTTGCCAGCACAAATTGCTCATGGCCAGAGGCCCTACTAAATAGTGCTCTGGCCCATTAACTCATTAGCACCTTTGTGCGAGGTCCTGGCTGCTGTTAAAACTCAGGGCTCAAGGATCTCCGCCCTCTTGAACGTGCTTCTTTTCATTGGCTAGCCAGCTCCTGACGTCTCTGATCCCTAAGCCTACTTACAGGTGGGGGAGATGCAGGTGGTGAGCTGCTTATGGCCTGCTCAATCCCAGGTGCAAACCGTCCTGTAGTTGACTCAGATTGCTGTGTATCCTCCTCAGTACTTACAGCAGGTGCAGATCCTGATGCTTCTTCAGCTCTTAAAGGCACTGAATCCTCCCCTCTTAGGCTGTCAGGAGCTGGCTCTGGAGTCAAGGGCAGGCATGACACCTATGGAGTATGTGATGATGCACATACTGTGAAGGGGTGGGGGGACAACAGCACAGAGTTGGGATGGCCTGATCAGACCATCCCAGTGGCACGAGAGCGTGCTTGAGTGAACAGACAGGGGAAAGTCTGTCCATGGCCCGTAGCAACCTGCTTACTACTGGACTTTCCCTGGTGTCTTTTAGCTCTGCTTCCGTGGTGGAGCAGCACGGGTTACTGACAACTGCAGGACGCTTCCCAGACGTTGCTGTCTGATCACTCCCTTTATATCCGTCAAGCATTCACACCTAAGTTGGATCTAAAGGTGTGTGTGATCACAGCCTACGAGAGAACTAACATAGTGTAGGAGTTAGAGTGTCAGACTAGGATCTGGGAGGCCCAGGTTCATATCCCCATTCTGCCATGGAAACCTGCTGGGTGACTTTGGGCCAGTCACGCACTCTCAGCCCAGCCTAGCTCACAGGGTTGTTGTGAGGCTAAAATGGAGGAGAAGAGAATGATGTAAGCCACTTTGGGTCCCTGTGGGGAGAAAGGCAAGATAGAAATAAAGTAAATGAAATAATGATTTCAGCTTTGTATGTTGCCAACTCTTGTTGTTTTAATGTTTATTGAAATTGTTGCCCATGTAAGCCATTTTGTGAGCCTTAGAAGAGAGAGGGAGAGCATTCAGGTTTTTACTAAATAATCATGTCATCATCATCATTATACTATTGACTATTATTATGCAGTATACAAAAACAAATGTGGTCACAATCCATAGGCATGCAAAAATAGAACCACAAGAACTGTACACAGTGTGCTCAATATTTCTTTAAAGTAAACCGTAAAGTTATAAATATGAAATGTAGAAAAGTGATAATAATACATTCAAATGTGTAAGTTCAGATACATAAAGATAGAAGATGACAACGACGGGACGGTGGTCTCCGGAATGCGATGCCGTTTCGACAAACATCTTCTTCTAACCAAGAGTCTATAAGCTTATAAATAATCCATATACTAATTCCAACAGAGGGCACCTTGTGCGGATACTTATTTCCACTAACATTTTCACTCTCCCCCAACAGCTTTTCCTACATAGTTAGTATACTTCCTTTGTCTACAGAAAAATCCAAGAAGTAAAAAAATCCCTTCAGGGAGGGTTGAATCCCCCCCAATACCTTTTGAAATGGCCTCTGCAGGGATCTAACTCCAGGCATCAATGGTGAGAGAGAGATTAGAACGTTGGGGGGG
>NW_015168805.1:14518-14732 GCF_001447785.1 Gekko japonicus
CAGGCTGGGAAACTCCTGGAGATTTGCGGGTGGAGCCTGGGGAGGACAGGGACCTCAGTAGGGTACAATGTCACAGAGTCCACCCTCCAAAGCATCCATTTTCTCCATGGGAAGTTATCTCTGTAGTCTGGAGATGAGCAGTAATTCCAGGCATCCCCAGGTCCCACCTGGAGGCTGGCATCCTCAGGCAGCACCCTCTGGGTGCCTTCATACC
>NW_015168805.1:15456-15621 GCF_001447785.1 Gekko japonicus
AGCAATGAAACCAGACTGGATAACTAAGTATAATTGTATAGAACCAAAGCCTATGTGAGGAAGAAAATGTTCAAACCTATTGACCACCTATTTCATTGCATAAGTAATGGAGAAGAACATCTCTCAAACAGAATAAAGCTTTTGTGTTAACCAGGTGTTGGTAGT
>NW_015168805.1:15792-16139 GCF_001447785.1 Gekko japonicus
AAAAGGAACTTACGTATATCCTTTCTGTCATATTTATTAGATTTAATGACTTCTAGAACTACAAATTTAAAGTCATCATATCTATGTCCTTTAGAAATAAAATGGTCTACGAGGGGAGCTTCCAGATGTGCATTTTTAATTTTGGATTTATGCTCTAATATGCGAGTTTTAATCGCTCTCATTGATTCTCCAATATACCTCAACCCACACGGACAGACCACCATGTAAATTGTGCGCTTAGTCGCACATGAGGAATAGCTCTTAAGTACCAACTTAAAATTGATATCAGAAAATTCAATGCATTTGGTCTCCCAACTTAATGGACATGCTGCACATCTAAGGCATCT
>NW_015168805.1:16418-39805 GCF_001447785.1 Gekko japonicus
GGGGGAGATGGGCGGCGCCTGGCGGCTGGAAGTCACTCAGGCCGCGCACCGGTGTCCGGGGACCGCGGGGGAGATGGCTTACCTGTTGCTGCTGCCTCCTCCTCCCGCTCTGCGTGGAGCTCTTCTCCCCCCCCTCCGCGAGTATCGCGGGTCCCTTTTCTTGTATATATATATATGAAAGGCTAGCTGTGTTCCCAATGACTCACCTTCTACCTGATTGAGCTAGCCTTTCAAGGTTATTTGCATATGCAGGCTGATTGGGCCTCACTCTATTCCACATGTCATCCTCCCCTCCCCCATAGCTAGTCAGAACACAGAGGTCATTAGCATATGTGGCCTGATTGGTCTTCGCCTCCAACATTCTAAACAGTTTATTGTTGCTGTTGAGAGTCATTGAATGTGTTTTGAAGTAATATATATATCTTTTAGTTGTCTCCTAAAGATTCACTGGGGTTGCCAATCTCCCTGTGGGGCCTGGAGATCTCCCAGAAATCACTGTGATCCTCTGCCACAGCACATCATTTCCCCTACAGAAGATGGTAGGGGATGACTCACCTATTCTCCCATTGGCCATTGGGGAAGCTGCCTTGGCATCCTATTGACCTGTCCCGCTGGCTCCTCTACTCTTACACCCCCACTTTTCATGCATTGCACCTTGGGAGTTGTGGTTTTCAGCTGGCCTTACTGCAACCATAGCAAAGGGAATTAGAACTACAACTCCTAAGTTGGGGGTCCCAAGAGGCCATGGGGTATTAGCAGGGAGTCAGTTCAACTGCTAATTGGTTAAACTGTTAAACGGGTTGGGGGGAAAGGGAAGGCCTAGACAACTCCCTGAATTATGATTGATCTCCCGACTACAGAGATCACTCCCCATGAAGAAAATGGTTGCTTTGGAGAGTGAGCTCTATGGCAGTATACCTCACTGAAGTCCTTCAAAAAACTTGGCTCTCCCCTAAGTATTGCCAACATCCAGGCGGCACCTGAAGATCTCCACCTCAGTGCCATCAATGGTGGCTCAGTGGTAGATCATCTGCTCAGCACGCAGAAGGTTCCAGGTTCAATCCCAACACCTCCAATTAAAAGATCTGGCAGTAGGTGATGTGAAAGGCTTCAGCCTGAGATCTTGGAGAGCTGCTGCCAGTCTGAATAGACAATACTGACTCTGATGGACCAAGGGTCTGATTCAGGATAAGGTAGTTTCATGTACACCTGATCTCCAGATGACCAAGATCAGTTCTTCTGGAGAAAATGGCTGCTTTAGGCAGTGGACTCTATGGCATTATACCTTGCTGAGGTCCCTCCCCACATAAGCCAACCTCCAGGTGGTGCATGGAGATTTCCAGTTATTACAACTGATCTCCAGATGACCAAGATGAATTCTCCTGGAGCAAATGGATGCTTTGGGTAGTGGACTCTATGGCATTATATCCTGCTGCAGTCTCCAGGGAACCACTGTGCCCGGCTGCCAGCCGATATCCCTTGCCCTACATACACATGCGACCTCAAGATACAGTCTCAATGGTTTACCATCACAAGCACTTCCCAGGGCAAAAAAGACAGGTCGGACCAAGCCACAGCTGGGACACTCAACTGGAGCCTCTTTCTAGAGCTCGTATTTCTTCCCACAATGGGCCTTACTCCTAGTAAAGTTATAAAATCTGAAACCACGAAAAAATTAAGACAACTATATTTAACATGAGCTAATCAAAACCTGTATACGACTGGATCCATTTGGCAGTGTACTTCGGGCTAAGAATAAAATAGAGTGAGGCTTCCAAACATCATATACACCCTTGTAGGGAATAGACCTTGGCTTTTTATATCCATAAAAGTGTAGCCATATATAACTTTGAAGGGCTATATTGTCCATCTACAAACTGTCAAGACTGAAAAACCAGCCCGAAAGTAATCTTCAAAGCTGGCAGCTGTACTGGGTTGCTAACTATGCAACAACTTTAAACCCTAGCAACTAGTAGTTGGGGATATTATAATTGGAACTGTGTAAATTAATCTCAGCAAAATTGGGGAATAAGGGGGAAAGATAATAAAATTTAAAAATGTAAAAAAATGAAAATTGAAAAAATTAAATCAATCAGATACCAGTGAAACCTCTTGACCTGAACCAGCTGTTACTTATTCATCTACATACTAAACCATTTTCAAGGCCCCTTCTGCTATTATTTAGTCATGAGTTCAGTAATGAGTTTAGTAATGAATTCAGAGCAACTCTCCTCAGATTCTGATTCTTGTGATGCTTCCTCAGATGCTCGATGCCTGTCTTTTTTTCTTCATAAAGCAAAACATCTCCAAAAGAGTCTCCTTTATGGTCTCTGTCAGCTCCTTAGTCTTTACATTTAAATTGTCTTCCTGCTCTGTTGTGGCAGGGCATTCAGAATTCAGCGGTTTCTCTGGATCCATAGAGATCTCCTACGGGGTCTGTGCAAACTCCTTGGCCTCCAAGTAGGGCTGCCAAGTCCCATTTTCACCTCCAGCAGGGGACTTTGGGGGGCGTTCCTGGAGGGGGCAATGCATCCCCGATGGGATGACGTCACATTGGGGATGTCCCCCCCCCACTCGCCCGCTCGATCTTCCAGCGGCGTCGGCTTCCCGCACTGAAAGGGGACCCTTTAAGTGCAGAGAACTGGCGTTCTCCCCCCCCCATGCACCCGATCTCCGCAGAGACTGGGTGCACAGGAAACGCTGGCTCCCAGCATTTAAAGAGCCCCTTTAAGTGCAGAGAGCTGGCGTTTCCCCCGCTCACCCGAGGGAGATTGGGTGCACGGGAATCGCCACTTCCTTCACTTAAAGGAGCTGGCATTCCCCTCCCCCCATGCACGCCCCTCTCCCTCCTCTCTGGGAAATGCCGGCTTCCAGCACTTAAAGGAGCTGGCGTTCCCCTCAGCCCACGCACCCTTCTCCCTCCTCTTTCAAGAGAGAAGGGAGAGGGGTGGCCACGGGTGTTGGGGCTTGGGGGTGGGGCTTCTCTGGTGGCCAGCTGGCCGGTGGCATGTAGAAGCCCCCAAAACGCGGGGGACTCCTGCCAAACCCTACCTCCAAGTTGTTTTCCTGCCGTATTATGACAGCACTTCTAGGGTTCAACTGTTGCTCTGGAGTTTTTGGGCTAAGTTGACTATCATTAAGATCTACAATTCTGTACTCTGATGGTATCTTGGCTTTCATAGGAGAGGATGGGTGCAAGGAGCTAAACTGTTGTTTGAAATCATGGTTTGTTCCACAGAACAATCAACCTTATCTTCATCCACAGTCAGGCAGTCAGATCCGTTTGGGCGCTTGGATGGAGCAGCAAAGCCCTCCATCCGGGTTTATTTACTCACAGGAGTTTTACTCGCTTCCTCAAACAGGTAGGCTCCTTTCACTGATATAATATAACCAACACTTAACTTCTATCAGAGGAGAGCATAAATATAATAAATCTTAATTTTCCTTAGTCTTGGTCTCATCTTTAACAGCACAGTAGCATGCACTGTGTATAGCCCCAGAAGCATTGCTGGAATGTGTGTTGCTTGATATTAACAACTGGAAGCTGAGCACTCCAGGATGGAGAACCGAGGTATGAAAAACCTAAAGCTTTCCTTCTTACTTGGAGTTCTTCTATTTTCTCAGGTTTTTCACTTTTCTACTGCCATTGCCCTTAACTTCACAGATAGCTTGTCCCAGGCAGTTGAACTCAACAGCAAAAAACGTAAAGTCTCCTGGCTTGTGTTTTTTAAGCCTGAAATGTCTCACTAAAGGTTTGTCTAAACTGGCGTTTCTAATCCTGCTTTAGTGTTCCAAGATACGGCACGTAATTGTCTGATGATAGCACCCACATAAAGTAATTTGCAGGAACATATTAAGATGCAAACAACACCTGTTGAACTACAGTTTGAGAAATGTGACACCTCAAATCTGCTCCCATCACAAGGATGTGTGAACTGTTTTACAACCAATGATTGAGAGCAACTTACACAGCTATTACATCTATAATGTCCCACCCTCTGTGGTGGAGCTCTAACAATCTTCAGATCCCTGTGTGTGACTTAGTCCTCCAGTACCCCATAACAAAGGAGCTGCGGTGGCTCAAGTGGTTAAGACGCTGAACTGCAGGCTGTGGAAGGTCAGTAGTTCAGCAGTTCGAGACCCGGGTTGCCGCATGACGGAGTGAGCTCCCGTCTCTAGTTCCAGTTCCTGCCAACCTAGCAGTTCGAAAGCAAGAAATTGCAAGTAGATAAATAGGTACCACTTCGGTGGGAAGGTAACAGCGTTCTGTGCACCTTGGTGTCTAGTCATGCCGGCCACATGACCACGGAAACATCTTCGGACAGAGCTGGTTCTTCGGCTTGGAAATGGTGATGAGCACCGCGACCCTAGAGTCGGATTTGACTGGCTTTCGAGCAAGAGAAACCTTTACCTTTACCTTTTTGCCCCATAACAAGGGGCATTTCACATCCAGGGATTTGACATAACAAGTGTCAATGTCTACGTATGACCCCATTTGTCTGTCCAGGCAAAACTGAAAATTCTTGAGAGAAAAAGTATTCTGTTATGTGATGATTTAGGATGGTCTTCAAGTAGTTTCTGTCATACTTTACTGTCAGCCCTCTTTCGTGCTGGCTGGATCACCCTATGAGGATATCATCTAGATTGCAATTTTGAAACCAAAATCTCAGACTTTGTGAAAATGATACCGCTTGCTTGTTCCTGAAAGTGATTTTGGATCCAGTTCAAAATTCTGGCTTCCATGCAAGGAGTTCTAGCACTTGGCCCAGAAGACAAAAACCAGTCAGGTCTTTCGGTATGTTTGTTGTATTTTTTCCTTGTTGGTTGCTGATCCTTTGTGAAATGGATGAAGAGTATAAATATCTGCATACCTTGTAACTGGGAGCAGTATTTTTAATGGAAACAAATGTGCAATAATGCTAGAATCCAACCTAACTTGTGGCATAGCTATATGGAAAATCGAATGCTGGCAAAAAATTGCACTTCAACTTTAGCTGATAAATAACCCAAAAATGTAGTGCAACTTTTGGGTGAAGCAGAAAGGGACAAACTTGCTAATTGCCAACTTGAAGTGAATGCCCTGAGGAAGATGCCCTGCATATGGGGTGGGAGTGTGTTTTGGTATCAGGCTTTATAGGGGAATATCATCTGTCAAAATGCAATGTTCCTCCCTGTTAGACAGAACCCTATTTGCATGTTTAATTTCTGTCACCATTGCATTCACTTGCTTTAAATCCCTTGCATATTGAGGGATACATTCAGCTTGCGGTGATAGGCGTGTAACCACTTTTGAAGCTAATTTAAGCTCACACATTTAACAACATGTAGCCTAAGTATCATTATGTACAAAAAGCAGCAACTTTACATGCCCCCTTAAGTAAAAGTCTCCTTTAGACTGCTGTTCAAATGTGCCTCCAATGACATGATCCAGATATGTCTATGATGCTTTATTTCAGGGTTGGGAAGAAAGTAAGAAATTCTGTGCATTAATCTGGGTCTGTGCATTAACAAAAACAAATCTGAATATCATTTTAAAGTACTGCTAGCCTTCTTCCATGGGGAACTGACACCTTTTTATTTTCAGTTTGTTATTTTTTAAAACCCCATTTTCCATTTGAAACTTTCTCAGCCTTTTACTCTAGAATCTTTAGTACAAATCCACAGAGAATATTCAGCTTTGAGAAGCAGTAGAGAGAGGACTTCTCATGTGTTTTTGTTTTGAAAATGGCAAGTCTTCCCCATATGTTCCAGCTTTGCAGATAAATAAATACAGCCCCCTGTCTTCTATGCCTATTGTTTGTTCCTGAGTGCTAAATTATAGGCCAAATTTTATAGCAGACCCTTTGGTATGCCCAAAACCAAAAAGAAAGGTGCAATTAGATACTGGTTTGTAATAAGAGAGCCAGTTTGGTGTAGTGGTTAAGTGTGCGGACTCTAATCTGGGAGAACCGGGTTTGATTTCCCACTCCTCCACTTGCGCCTGCTGATGTGACCTTGGGTCAGTCACAAGCTCTGGCACAGCTGTTCCTGAAAGAGCAGTTTGTGCCAGAGTTCTCTCAGCCCCACCCACCTCACAGGGTGTCTGTTGTGGGGAAGGGAAGGGAAAGGTGTTTGTAAGCCGCTCTGAGACTCCAAGTGAAGGGCGGGGTATAAATCCAATCTCTTCTTCTTCTTCTAAAGAAACTGGAAGTTGAGAGCTTGAGCCAGGTTGGGTTTTTGGAGGCCCTTGGGCAATTAGCCCTGAAGTAGGTCACCTTTTTTGTCACGAGAGCTCCCCGTCCATTCAACATCTACCTGTAGGGTTACCAAGTCCTTCCTTTTTGCTGGTGGGTGACTTTGGGGGCATTAAAGTGTATTGATTTAGTGTACTGATATCAAAGTGTATTGATTTAGCACTTTTTTAAAAATCCCACACTTCCTCCAAAGACTTCTGGTTGACTGACGTACATGGTTCTCCGTTTCACCAATTTATATGATGTAGGCCAGGCTGAGAGAGAGAGACTGATCGAAGGTAACCCAGCAAGTTCTGTAGTAAGTGAGGCTTGAGAATCCCCTGCAATTAGCCCGTCCATTGTTGATAACATAAAAGGTTCCTGCTGCTGGCCTGCCAAAGTAATCACAGCACCGATGTACACAAGGAGGAACACCACAGCAGGGACTGGTGGTGGGCTCCCTGAAGGCCTCCGGTCCCTGGGAAATGCCAGACCTTATCCACTGCTTACAATGACCATTGCATGACTGACAATGCAGTCCTTGTCAGGGTGACTCCAGTCTATGCCCATTGTTTCCGATTAGTTTAAACCAGCATAACTCCGTATAAGATTGCACTACCGCTCGCCCGCCTTCTGTGCTGTTAAGATCCTAGTCCTGAATACACGGGGAATGGATTTACTTCAAGATGTGTCAAAAAACCATAGTGACAGGCAATGTTCCCTCTAAGCCGTGGAGTCCTGTGAGCAAAAGTTCTACTTTGTGAGCTACTGGCATTGAAGTTGTGAGCAAGCGATTTGGCTACTGCATAAATTAGTTTGCTCTGGAGCCATCCTTCCTGAGCTGAGACTAAAATGTGTGAGCTGGAGGCTAAAAAACTGTGAGCTAGCTCACACTAACTCAGCTTAGAGGGCACACTGGTGACAGGTTGTCACTATGCCCAATGAAGGCAGAGTGAGCAGATAGTGGAATTCAGTCCATGAAGTGCCATGCTGACAAAGGAGCGTGTAATACCATTATGAAAGGGAGTTCCTTTCAAAGAGTCTGTCTACACATGCGTAGAGTGCATTTCGATGAGGGAGGAATTTTTCTTTTAAAGCAAGGAGCTAACACATGAACACATGAAACTGCCTTATACTGACTCCGACATCAAAATATGGCCCATCATACTTGGCCCTCAGAGTCAGTATTCTGTACTCAGACTGGCAGCAGGTCTCCAAGGTCTCAGGCTGAGGTCTATCACATCACCGACCACCAGACCTTTTAACTGGCGATACCTTGAACCTGGAACGTTCTGCATTCCAAGAAGGTGCTTTGCCACTGAACGAGAGCCCCCAATGACACAGAGCATGTGCAGAAGATCTCCCTGTTAAGGAAAACCTGTCTCCTGTTTCTATGCAGCAAGGGAGATCTGCAGGCAAAAACTAGATGTCTGTCTAGATGGGCACCTGCAGTCCCATCATGACTGTTTTCTAGAGTGCTTTTAGACACCCGTGTTTTCCAAAGCTCTTCTTATTAATAAAAAAAAAACACAGTGAAAGCTTCATAAAACAGGGAACGCTCTCTGTAAAGAAGACTGCAGCCGCCAGGCAGCTGGAGGGGGGCCTGTCTCCTGCTGGCAAGCCGGAGGAAGATGGCTCTCAGCTGTGAGTGGGTTCAGGCATAATGTGGGCAGAGAGCATGACTGTTCCTGGGGGTCCCACTGAGTTGTCTGCATGTGTCTTTTTGATGAGGATACAAAGTACTTCCTCCTCCAAAGCTGCTAGGAACTGTGCACAACTAATTGTATGCAACTAGTGCTAGATCAGGTGCCCTCCTGGGTTAAAAAAAAAAGTTTGTATTACAGAACAGTATTGATGTGAGTCTAAGTAGTAGTAGCAGCAGCAGCAGCAGCAGCAGCAAAAAAGAAAAAAAGGAAAAAAACCAACTCCTTAAAATTTAGTAGTGTCACTTTGCTTGAGTCAAGGCATTCAGACTTAACACCTTGAAAAAGCTTAAACTGATGGGAAAAACACTGGCAATATTTGCGGTTTTCCCTGGCTGTGCATCTTCTGATCTTAGCAATCAGCAAGGAAGATAAAGTTTCTGGATGTCTAGTAAACTTCTAACCAGCTCTCAACCCCAGACATTCAGCCAGAAAGACCTATGTGTCAGGCATCCCTCCCCCCACTCCATGTCTGCTGCCTTGGGGGTGTTGTTATACCACAGGCTTGCACATCTTGTGCTTATATATATCTTATATATATCCACAAATCTTAATCATCGCCTTGTTGATATCAGGCATGTAGTGGTCAGGACATGGGAAAAAGCAGAAAGGGTTCAGCTTTTTAAAAAGGCAAGGTTCCTTTTTCAAAAATGAGCACATCAGAGTCGCCCTCGGGGTTTAGAATTCCGTTTTGTGACTGGCTCATTTGACCGTGACAACCTCTTTGATTCTTTCTCGGCTCTGCCTCTGATCCTCAAAGTGCTGTCCCCACTGGGCATCTCTTTAAAGCCAGTAGGGCTTTCACCAGCACAAATGCTTTGAAACCTCAGCCCTGTGGTCGGAATCAGGATGACACCTTTCCTGCTCTCCACAGAGGTTCATTCTGGGCCTGGCGTGTCCCTTTCTACCAACTCTTTGAAAAACTCTGTAGGTTTATTTGAAAATTCCTCTGGACTCTGTTTGGAGATGTTTCCATCCTTTGAGATGATGCTTTGATCCACTCTTTAAATAGGCAACAATCTGACCTAGTTTTATTCCCTTTTCAGCATTTGGGGACTTTTAGAAACATTTTATTGAAGCAAATATTTAAGAGCATCTGGGGCCAGTTTTAGCACTTCAGAGAGATGTTTTGAATATTTAACTCTCTCTCTTTTTAAACTTTTCACATCAATTTATTTATTTATCATGACTCATGGGGGACCACTAAAGCCTCTGCCACTGAAGTACCATTTCTATATTTCTTCATAATGTCCTGTCATATTATAGTGGGGAAATTAACGGATTAAATTGGTCACATCAAATGAAGCCTGATCTACATAATGGCCACAATCCAGGGAACAGTTAAATTCACTTAAGGATGGATCTAGAAAGTATGAGTCAAAGGCAACTTCCTGCCCTGTATCGCCTTCCATCCTTTTCATTCCAGTGTCCATTTTGATACAATGCATAATATGATGCTACCACAGCATACGTCACCCCATTCCCAATTTACACCAAGAGTTGCCAAGTCCATCTTCCACCCCCAGCGGGAGACTTTGGGGGCATTCCGGGAGGTGGCGGGGCATCCCTGACATGATGATGTCACATTGGGGACGTCCGCCCCCCCACCCGCCCGCGTGCCGGATCTCCAGAAACGGCACTTCCCTGCACTTAAAGGAGCCGGCGTTTCCCTTTAAAGTGCAGGAGCCGGCGTTTCCCCTTTAAGAGCAGCCGTGTTTCCCTTTCTAAGGCACGAAGCTGGCATTTCCCTGCAAGCCTGATCTCAAGCGGAGATTGGGCTTGGGAGGAAACACGGGTTCCACACACTTAAAGGGAGAGAGGGGGCTGGCTGTGGGTGTTGGGGGTGGGGCTTCCCCACCGGCCATCTGGGGGACCCCTGGCAAACCGGGGGGGTTGTCAACCCTACTCACACCCCTGGTTTTGGGAGGTAAGACAATGTATGATGTGATGAGGAGAGGCAATGTAGGGCGTGGCGAGAGCCAGGGTGGTATGTATTCAGAATGTTGGACTAGGATCTGAGAGAGCCAAATCTTCACCCCGCCGTGGAAGATTGCTGTGTCACCTTGGGCCTACCTGGCATGGTTATTCTAAAGATGGACTGCGAAGGAAGCAGTGTTCCCTCTAAGCTGAGTTAGTGTGAGCTAGCTCACACTTTTTTTAGCCTCAGGCTCACACATTTTTGTTTTGGCTCAGGAAGGAGGGCTCCAGAGCAAGCCAATGTATGCAGTAACCAAATCACTCACTCACAACTTTAATGCCCAGTTGCTCACAAAGTAGATTTTTTTCTCACAAGACTCCACAGCTTAGAGGGAGCATTGGAAGGAAGGCATAAAAATTGATAGACATCATTTCACACTAGACATTAGAAGATGAGTCAGAGTTCCACGTGTCTCATCACATCTAATCTTGCCCTAAATCCTATGGCAATGTCCAGGGTCATCCTAAGCAGAGTTATATCTTCCTAAGTCCTTTGAAGTCAAAGGGTGTAACACTGCCTAGGATGGCACTGTAATTTGGCTTTCCTGCTGTCAATATACCATATCACTGCAGTCCAACCTAGATGTGATATTGGGCGATCCATTAATACATCTTTTGCAATTTAAAATATATATATATAAATACAAGAAGAAGTAGAAGAGATTGGATTTATACCCCACCCTTCACTACCCAAAAGAGTCTCAGAGTGGCTTAAAAAACCCTTTCCCTTCCCCTCCCCACAACAGACACCCTGTGAGGTAGGTGGGGCTGAGAGAGCTCTGACAGAGACTGCTCTTTTTCAAGAACAGCTGTGCCAGAACTATGGCTTGCCCAAGGTCATCCAGCAGGTGCAAGTGGAGGAGTGGGGAATCAAACCCGGTTCTCCCAGATTAGAGTCCGCGCACTTGTAAGCCGCCCTGAGCCCGCTCGCGGGGTAGGGCGGGGTAAAAATACTTATAAATAAATTAACCACTACACCAAACTGGCTCTCAGCTGCATGGAGGCTGATTCTTGGTAACCTACTCAATTCACTGACCACAGCCTGTTGGGGGCTGTTCTTTAGTACTCATCGTGTTTTCTTTTTTTTTAATAAAGGCTTTATTTACTCTCCTAAAATGGAGAGGTATTTCGCTTAAATAGAAAAATAGGGAGGGTATATAGTGGGAGAAAGAGAAAGCTGAGTGATATATTAACTTGTAAATTAATCCGTTAGTAATGTCCAAATTATCTTCTTAGGCTTCTTCTGTGTGCAGTCAAACTTCTTTCTTCAAACCAGTTAGAGATGTTATCTATGTTAGTATATTAGTAGTGTTCATTCGATGCTCTGTTATTAAAGTTTCAGGGTCGCTGCTAACGCTTCCATGCTGTAAACTTCACTCTTTCATGCTCTTTCATGCCCTTTCAAAAGATCTCTAGCTCTGAGAATGGATTTTCTTTTTCCAGTTTCACTTTTAAACGCTGCCATTCTCTTCGCTGGATCTTCCTCCGCAACTGTTGACTTTTAAAAGCGCTTGCAAGGCACTTTCTCAATGTCACAGATCAACTTTTCTCACAGTTCCCCGCCAGAGTCACAACCATAAACATTCCAGACATTAATCAGCCGCTTCTCACGAAAAGCAAATGCCCAGACCGGAAGTTCCTCCCTTCTTCTCCGCTTGTCTTTTAGCCCAGCGCCGACATCTTATTATTTTTGTTTACTTTTAATAAAGTTCTTAAAACGTGCTCCAAGAAACAGAAATTTTCTCGCTTTACTCCAATTGCATCAAAACAAATCACCACTACTCGCACAGTCCATTCCCCCCCCCCTTTATTTTCTCGCTTACGAAGTTAGAGGGTTTACCTCCTCGTCTTTTCCGCTGGGGGGGGACGCTCTTAATTCTTTTTCTTCGCATTTGACAACTCACAGTTTAGCCGATCTTTTCTTTTTTCATTTCATCAGTTGTTTGCTTTATCACTCGGTGATGTCTGGTGGCTCCGCTAAACCCCATGCGAAGTCGCTCACGCAGCAAGGTCCATAGGGGCAGGGCATGGCGAGAGCCTCGATTTCCGACCGCTCGGCCGAGAAAGAGGCTCCCCCCTAGTGCGCCCTAACACGCCCCGGATCCGAGCTCCTCTCCTGAGATGCTCGTTTGGGTCTCCGCTCGCGCGGATTCCCTCCTCCACCGCGGGCGGGCGAGACGCCCTTGGGAGCGACCCGAGGATGCGTCCGCCATTTGCGGGAGCCAGACCGGAAGCCAGTACTCATCATGTTTTCAACCTGTGTTTGAAGTTGGTATTTGCCCCATAGAAAAAGTGAGTCCCCACCGGGGCATCTGGAGATGTCAATACTGTTGGAAATGTATGTGTTTACAAGGTCTGATTCAGTCATTATAGGGTTAACTTGTATTCCTAGTTTGCTATTGTTTAGACTGACCTGGAAGGGATACCTGGCACTAAGCCAATGGGGGATTTGCCCGGGAAAAGTAACTTCTATTTTGATGCAGATTGGTCATTTGTTCCAGGTGACTTCCTTTCTAGGGGTCAAGAAGAAGGAGGAAATCTCCATTACGTGTGTGCTTGTCTTCAGTATAGGAAGCTTAGAAATGTAGCTCTTAGTGTTTTGTTAATTTGTAGCAATCCCATGTACCTTTTCCCTTAGAATAAAGTATTTTTAAAAAGCAAAGAAATCTCTTCTTTCCAATAGAGCAAGATCCATCAAATAGTCTGAGTATTAAACAATTTTTTGACTATTTACAACAAATACTGAAGGACTGGTGGTGGGCAGAATGAAGCTTACTCCTCTCCCCATGCAGAGCTGGTGGCAGCTGCTGCGCTTTGTCACCACCAATGCTCTCTCTAAGCTTTGGAGTCTTGTGAGCAAAAATTCTACTTTGTGAGCTACTGGCCTTAAAGTCGTGAGCAAACAATTTTGCTCTGCATAAGTTAGTTTGCTCTGGAGCCATCCTTCCTGAGCCAAGACAAAAATGTGTGAGCCTGAGGCTAAAAAACTGTGAGCTAGCTCACATTAACTCAGCTTAGAGGGAACATTGGACTCACCACCCTCTCCTCACTGCCAACTTTTAAATATTTTATTCATTTTTTTTAAAAGGGCCCATTTTTCTCTCACAAAACAAGGACTCATAGCAGGTTCCTCTTAGGGTAAACTCAAGCAATGGCAAGGAGGAGAAGGATCGTCCATTGCTGCCACCAAGAGGAAGAATATGAACAGAAGAGGTAGCAAACAACATCAGTAGCCCCTCCTCCTCTTCCTGTATGGTCTTGGGAGAACAGGGACTGAGCAAGTGAGATGGAAGGAGCTGCTTGCCACAGCAATGAAGCTCTGCTATTCAGCTGGCATTGGGTGGAGCTCCAGTATCGTGTGGATCCCTTTTGAGTTGCAAGAACACCTGAGGCGGTCGTGGCCTTTGGGCATGGTGCACTCACCTGACCTTCTGGACCTACCTGCTTCAGTGTTGAAGGCATCCCTAGACCTAATGGGATAAACTTGATTTAAATTGTAAATGAGAAGGTTGATACATAAATATTGAGGTAAATGTTTAGGTATCACTAGCAATAAAAAAATATTTATAAATAAGAGGATGGCTTGTGTTGTAAAGGCAGCAACCAAAAAGAACTTTTTTACCTGTGTGGGGGTACTGTCCAAAATATTTATTTCATTATTTATTTGTGTAAAATATTTGTTCGCAATCTTAGTTCCTTGTACTTCATAGCAAACATGCGAAATCTTAGCCAGGAAAAGGCTCCAAATTCCAAATGATACAAAATAATTCAAATAGATGTGTGGACTAATCTTGGAACCTTACTTTTTCTCCACAGTGACAAATAACTTTATTGGTATACATTTTGTCTCCTCCTAAACAGTGTTGGTGGTACTTATAGTAGCTATACTAGCAACAGAGGAAGTAATGGTTGTTAGCAATAGTTTCTGCAAGAAACGTGGAGTATAAATGAAGTAAATAGTGATAGCTCTAGGACCAGATTGGTGAATGGTCTGATTAATGAATGGTCATGTGGGCTAATCATCTGGAAGCTACCTCCATGTAGAATATCTTCCATGCTTCTGATCTTGGAGTGGTAATCATGGGAGCTCCAGTGGTCCATTCCAGATCAAGACACAGAGCTCTTAGCTTTGACACTACTGCAGCCTCAGTTTCTTCTGAATGATTCACAATGGGCTGTGGATTGTATGGGTTATGTATGGAATGAGTGATGTGGGTGAAATCACACCATGAAAACCTTCTGGTCCTTTCCAGATTCTGTGCTGTTCCAAATCTAACTGGTTGGAATTGGAAGAATAGTTCCAGTACTTAACAAAATAAAAGTGTTTTTTTAAAAATATATATATATATTTATATACGTAACTGGTAGTGTCACATAACATTGGAGCATTGCTTTAATCATTTGGGATTCCCCATTGTTAAACATGTAAGTGATATGAAAAGCCACAATACTTCCAGATGTATGAATGCATGATTAAAAGGCCTAATGTATTTATTGCAAACATCCATATATTCTGACACAATTGCCAAAGTACTCTATCCATTGTGTGTTAATCTACTCAAGGACTGTTCAATTCATAAATCCTTGACTCTTTAGTATGCAGATTAGTGGCACAATACATGATAAAAACACTCTTTTGCAGCAGTTATGTTTTGCTGGGAAATTATTTATGGTGTATTGAATATTCTTTAGTTTGTGGATTTCCTTATTGCCAGAGAATTTTTACTATTAAAATGCCAGAAACACAATACATTTTGTACCCAACAATAATCATTGAAAGCCTCGACTACAAGGAGAAATTATATCACCAGTAGAATAGCACTAGTATTCCTGTCTAAGGTAGTCCAGAGCTGGGTACATTTGCTATGCATCCACTGTGCAGAGCAGATAGCATGACCATTGACACTCTTCTGCAAGGACGATGACCAGGTCCATGATGATATTCAAAAACCTTATTATAATTTTTCTTCAGATCTTCATTATTGCACCATGGCCTGTACCCTCATAGTCCCTCATTTCCCTGTAAAATGCATACATTTCCCCAAGTGATCTGTGTATCAATAAATCAGTATTACAAATTCATGGATGCAATATACATATAAAATACAGGCCCCGGTCACACGGGAGGTTTTGGCCCGAAAGAGGGACAGATCAGGGGTGCAGCAAACGGGTGCCATCAAACCGCAACATCTGGGAAGCGGCGTGCACCCGTCCCCGATCTGTCCCTTTAGCCAGAAAACCCACTGCGAAAAAAACTGCAAAAGAGCAGGACTTACCGGAAACGGTGCAGCAAGTGCAGCCGTGAGATCGCCAGCGCGCCCGTCTTCCGGAGCAATCGAGTTTCCCGGCCGAACTGCGCATGTGCACACATGCGCAGTTTGGCTGCCTCACTCTCCCTTCAGTGGCTTCCCCCCGGCATCTTATCATACCGGGGAGGAACTGCGCGGCGGCTCAGGGGATCTATCTGATCCCGCCGCCGCGTGTCTCTTTTGGTGCAGCTCTAAAAAGCCACACTTTGGCCGTTCTTTTTTCCCCCGTGTGGCAGGGGCCACACTGTAGCATAATGTAAAATGATCCTTTATTTTAACTGGTTAGTTTGAGGAACCAGAATTCACCTCACTGATGATCACTCAGATCCTGGTTTGCCTCAACATTTTCTCCTCTCTTTAGCTTTGGAGGGTTCTGGCAAAGAACAAATCAGGATTAAACCAAGATGTCTGAATTCAGACATTATTTGGAATCCTAGTTAAGACTAACTGTGGCCAACCATGTACTGGCTTCAGATTCTGGTCTGAAGAATCCTAATTAACCATAGTGAGTGGAGTGACGTACATTCAGTTAATGATACTGATCATGGGCTGTGGTCAGACATGCCATTGGGAATGGTCGGGAAGCACTCCTATTCCATCCATTGGTATTTGGCACAGAGTTGCTCGATCACACATCCCAGTATAATCTGTTTTGCTGCAGGCACAGCCCATCACTGCACGATCAGACAGCACGATCAGGCGAATGGTTTTTTTGGTGTGTTTTTTTTACTTTTTGTGTGCATGTGCATAAACAAGGAATCAAACCCCTGCATGAACCCCCTCCATAGAATGGTTATGCGGTTAGGTGCATATCGCTAAGCGAGGGGAAATGGTGCTGAGTCGGGGTGGACTAAGCAGTCCATCCCAACAGAATGAGTGTGCGCTTGAGTGATCAGACTAGAGAATATCTGTCTGTGGCCCATCGGCAAGTGTTAGGACCAAACTTCTCCTGGTGTCTTTTAACTCTATTTCTGTAGTGGGGCAGCATGGGTTGCCAACAACTGTGGGACCTTTCTCAGATGTTGCAGTCTGATTGTACACTTTAGATCCATCAGGCATTTGCAGCTCAGTCGGAGGCACATCTGACCACAGCCATAGGTAGTTTAGTTGAACAACAGCTTTGTGTGATATTTGAACTGAGCCTGTCTATATAAATACGGTATAAACTGCATATAAAAACCATACAATATATGTACACAAGACAAATCAGTTCACAAAACCAAAAGTGCAAAGTGGAGAAACAAACCTACAAAATGTAAATAAATAGGGACCATTCCTATGTGCATCCAAAATTGTAGAGAGTTGGTGTGATGTAGGGGTTAGAGTACTGATGTGACTGGAAAACCCCACTCTTCCATCAAGTTCACTGGCGACAGATCAAACTGGGTAGCCGTGTTTGTCTGTAACAGTAGAAAAGAGTAAGAGTCCAGGAGCACCTTAACATCTAACAAAATTTGTGGCAGGGTATGAGCTTTCATGAGTCACTGCTCACTTCTTCAGATCCTTCCGATGAAGTTTATTGGAGGGTGTTTGGCCAGTCACATTTTTCTGAGCCTAATCTGCCTCACAGAGTTGTTGTATCTCTAGGCTGCTTGGAAGGTCAGGATAAAACTTTAATGCAAAATGGGGAGGGGGAGATAAAATGAGGACATGATTTTCAGAGAAAAGAGCATCTGTGCATGTTCTTTTCCCAGTTCTTGCTTCTAAATCAGTTGTTTTATGCAAGTTTACACTACTACATAATTCAATATTTTCGTATAGACCTAGGATCCATTCTGCATTTGAACAGTTCTTAATTTTTGAAAATGAGCTTGGAGAACAGGACTGCCAACTCTGGGTTGGGAAATTCCTGGAGATTTGGGGGGTGGAGCCCAGAAAGGGCGGAGCTTGGGGAGCAGAGGGACCTCAATGAGGTATAATGCCATACAGTCCATCCTCCAAAGCAGCCATTTTCTCCAAGACAGCTGTAGCCAGGAGATCAGCTGTAATTCCAGGAGATCTCCAGGCCCCACCCGGAGGTTGATAACCCTTTGGAAAGAGTATTTTTAAAGATCAGATGGAAAGCAGAGGTGCCAGGTTAGCTATGACATAAAGCAGGGGTGTCAAACATGCGGCCCGAGGGCTGGATCAGGCCCTCAGGGGGCTTCTATCAGGCCCACAGTCAAACTGGCTGTCTTCTGCTTCTTCTTCCAGTTCTGCTGCTGCTGCGTCATCGTAGGTTTGCAGCTTACAGATACACACCAGAACAGCATACTCAAGATTGCAACAGCACAGACATTTTGATGTGATAATTCAGAGCAAGAGATGTCCTTTATCAGACACTGTTAAATAAACAAAATATTGCAAGAGTGCTATGTTTTAAGCATGTTTTTATTTTAAGTTAAAAAAAACCTTTGTGTTTGTGTATTTTATAAAGTTTATACCTTCGCTATCTGGCATTACATTTTATGACACACATGGCCCGGCCCAACAAAGCCTCATTTATGTCAGATCCAGCCCTCATAACAAATGAGTTCGACACCCCTGACATAAAGTATGTAAGAATGTCAGCAAAAATAAAAGATATTACAGAAAACTCACTAAGTTCCACATCCCCCCTCCTTCCACAAAAATAAGAAATGACTACAGGAAACACCAAACATCAGAAGAACTCATGCACAGTGTTGAATAGGGGCAGCATTTGAAAGTCAATGTGCCTGCCTCTGTATTATGCTTCAAGGGTTCCTCCTGACTAGACCTTTTGAAAATCTTGTTTGCTCTCTTGCTCTCCCTACCGTTGGCTCTCCATGGAGAAGAGTCAAATGAGTTGACCAGTGAGAATGAGCTGCTCTTGGCTACAGAAGCTGACATGAAGGAGGGTGGAAACACCTGCTGTAAAATTTGTATAAGAAGGAGCACCTATCAAAGACTGTGCACTGTTTTTAACTGACAGTCATGCCCTTAAGCATTTGGAATAGCTCTGTTTTTTAAATGGCTCCTGAATAGTATAGCTAGAAGCAAGGGAAGAAGAAAAGTGACCAGTATGCAATAAATAAATCAGTAGACGGCCTTCTAGAAATAACAGTAGTTCGGCTGGTTATCTCAAGGCACCATCGGTAGTTCAGCCTCCCCTCAACACCACTGCCGCTGCTCCTTACCATTGGTTCTCTCCCCATTCTTCTCCCAGTTTTCTGTTCCTGCTCAATTCCCACCTTCTTGTTCCTCTGGTAAACTTCATTTCCCTAGTCCCAAACCTCATATCCTCAGGCCCCTGCTTTCCTAAACCAGCACTTCTTGAACAAATAAAGCGGCCTTATACTGCATCAGGCCATTGGTCTTCAAGGTCAGTTTTGTCTATTGTGTTTGAAAGCCGCTATCCAGGGTCTCAGGTGGAGGTCTTTTACATCACTTACTCTTTGTTCCTTTTAATGAGAGGTTGAACCTGGGACTTAGTGCAGGCAAAGCAGATGCTCTACCACTGAACCATTGTCATTCTTCCACAGCTTCTTATTTTGGCCCCCAATGCATGTCCTCCTTTTGTCTAGGCCCTGTAGTCGGTAGAATCCAGACAGAAGCAGCCAATGGCAGACATTTTGCTTCTCCCCACTTCCGGTGACTTTAAGGAACCTCAGCAAAAACTCTGCAAAGAGCTTTGCCATCACAGTGGTTGCAGAACTCATATTATGTTGCAATATAGCTTTTAGGACACAGCTGGAGAGCTGGCAATGCCCCGTGTTCTATTCTGTCTTCCTGAAGATATATCACACAAGACTGATCTCTGACAGGAAAGACATTTCCATGTAGGAAGCTGAATGACGTGCAGGCTTATATACATGATCTATATGCATCTTTCTCGTTCACTGCACGTAGAGAATTTTGTTGTCTTGATAGCATTGACAAAGTGTGTAGCTTTCTAACAAGGCTTCTCTCACCTGCATGCACTCATGTACCCAATTATCTCCACTCCAGCGTTCTTTCTCCGTCCCCCATAACAACAGTTCTGGGCTCCCATTCCCCGCCTACTATTCCTCTCTTGCAATCAGCAGCCTAGTGGGGGGAGTCTATTTTTGTCACTCAGCGGCTGCTAATTCTTTTCTTCCATCAAGGCCACTACAATTGTTTATTCACCCCTGACTCCTGCACTGCTAGCGGTCCAGGTAACTAACTGGAGTCATCTGCATATTATTAAATGCTCTAATTTTAATTTTGTTTTCCTCATGCAAGGAGCAGCTCCGCGAAACCAAGCCAAGTATTCCGTTTATGGAATGTGTTTTCTGAAACGGCAGGAGACTTGCGAAGAAGTTGTAAATTGCTTGTCTGGGATTTCAGCTGCCAAAAGGGGGTCCCTCATGCACTGTGGTTTTTGTGTGTGCGTGAAGGGAATGAAACTTTGTGTAAATATTATTGAATTTCCTTAATGGCTGCAGAGCATTTGATGATGTAAATGAATGAATTCCCATTGAGCTCACTGGGGTTTGCTGAGGATGGTGATTTGAATGACCTGCTGCCTTGTGAGCATTCAATTAGTGGAGGAAAGAGGCAAAACTGTGAGTCCAGATTGCTTGCGATGGGCATTCAAATATGAACTAATCCAATAACAAGATGAATTTATGGTGTGTAAATAGGACACAAGAGTAATACAAGACGGGAACCCACAAGGAGTTGCAGGGATCACTGCATTTCCCCCTGTATCCCCTTTCCAACACTGGCTGATTCTTCATTGGCGTTTCTCTCCATTGTTTTACAAAACCCACATTGGAACAGAAACTCCCCTCTGCATCGCATGCCGCTTTCACTTCCTTTTATTATCAGATTTTATGGTCGCTTCCACACTCCACTGCACTTTCACTCTCTTTGATCATCAGGTTTTATGGTACCTTCTGCATAGATTTATGGCCGTTTTATGGCCATTCAAGGGTGACTTTGCAGTCAGTATGGCCGTTGCCCTGAGGTATTTGAATGTGGCTTTGAGCTGCAAATTTTCCTCTCAGTTGAGAAAATGTGGAGCGAATGCTAGATGCAGAATCACCCACTATTTACTCTTTCTCTCCTACTCTTTCCACTTTCCCTGCCTCCTTCTCTCCATCCCACACACCAACCACCCTTTCTTTTATCTGCCTCCCCCAGGTTTCAGCTTTATTATTCATACTCAACCTTTATTCCCAATGCAGACCTAAAGTAGTTGACATTATTCCATTCTGTCTTATTCTCCATTCTGTCCTCACAACAACCCCATGAGATAGGTGAGGCTGAAAGAAAGTGACTGTCCCAAGATTACCAAGCAAACTCCAATAGCAGGTGGGAATTCGGACTCCGGGGTATTTAAGCGCTGCTTCCTTCCTTTCTTTTTTTTTTCTCAGATTTTTATGCAAACCTGGGTTTCTCCCCCCCCCCCAGGCCCGTAGCTAGGATTTTTTAATTTGGGGGGGCCTTTAAATAAATCAGGGGGGACCCCGTACCCACCCGAAGAGAGCGCCACAAATAAAATAAAATAAAAAAATGGAAGTTGGGGGGGCCTGCGCTGGATGGGAAGTCAGGGGGCCTTGGTAGTAATTTGGGGGGCCAGGCCCTGGGATGCCCCACTGTAGCTACGGGCCTGCCCCCCCAAGTCCATAGAAAGATCTCCTCTCTCTCTCCCCCCCTCCCCCTCTCCATGGCCCAAAGCTGTGGATTTAACCATCCACAGATGTGGCCATGTTGGGAATTGTGTATACTGATCTGGATCTCCAGCACCTGGCTTTCTAGCTTATAGTTAACAGAGGCCAGGGTGAAGGGGGAGAGGAGACTATGTATAGATAGGCTCCTTTCCCAGTCTCACTTCCCCGTAGGACGGAGGGTGTTTCAGGAATCCCCCGATGCCTCAGACACAGAGGAGAGAAGGTATATGGCACCCTCTGCTTAATCATCGTGGCCCTCTGTGCCTGGGATTCCGGAACCACTGCACAGGAATCCTCCTTAGCTCTGGCTGACTGAGCTTGTAACCCAGCCACCCCGAATAAGTGTTTGACCACTGAGAAGATTGGGGGGGGAGGTTTGGAAAGAGGCTCTGACTCGGCTAGCTCACATCAGCCCCCTGCCAGGCAGACAACAGGACCAGCCCTGTACACAGTAAGGGGTGGGGGACACACACACCAATAAACAACAAAATAATAAATAATGGAAAAAACCCCCAAATGAGGTAACAGCAAAGGATAATGATACCTGTGGAGTTTCCTGTGAAGTACTGATGAGAGGTGCAGTTTCACAGCATCATTTGTGCTGGGAGTTGCTGACCCTGCCTCGGAGGTGGGTGGCTACGCTACTATGTCTGCTGCCGCCCAAGAGTGCCCACTAGTAAGCGTGGGTCCCTTCTTCTCTTCATATGGTGCTCAACCGTGGCTGGCCGGTGCAGTTGGACTCCAGCCATGCCCTGTGCAACTGTTGCTTTTGAAACAGGACTAAAATCCGGTGGGGGGGGAGGGTGGAAGCAGCTTCTTTAAAACAGTTTTCAGATGATAGGAGAAAGATTTCAGACAAGATCTATTAAAGAAAGAAGGGCCCATGAGCCCAATTTCACTAACGTTTAGTTAAAACCATGCCTACAGCTTGTTATCTATACATGAGTCATAGCTATTGGAAGGAATTTGGTGTCTCCTCAGAGTTGCTGATGTAAATACAACCTGGATTTTTAAATGAACGATACCTATATGTCAAATCTTACTGTGATTTTCAGTATGCTTTTAAGGCTTTTAAAGAGTTTATCTGCTGTTTGGTTAAGACCTAAGGGAGAAATGTATATTGAATCTCTCATGACAACTAAAAATCTTCCAAGAACATAGAGGGAAATGTAACTAAACTTTAAGTACAGGCTAAAATGAAATGCACTGAAGTATAAATGTGGATTTTAAATAAGTAGGTGTAATAATAGACTGTCTTTCTGGTAGAGTAGTGCTGAAACAAAGGGACTGGCTATGTAGCTGTGAGCTCCCGTCTCTGACCCCAGGTCCTTCCAACCTAGCAGTTCAAAAGCAAGAAATTGCAAGTAGATAAATAGGTACCACTTCTGTGGGAAGGTAACAGCGTTCCGTGCGCCTCAGTGTTTAGTCATGCCAGCCACAGGACCACGGAGAAGTCTTCTGACAGTGCTGGCTCTTCAGCTTGGAAACGGAGATGAGCACTGCCCCCTAGAGTCGGATTCAACTGGCTTCCAAGCAAGGGAAACCTTTACTTTTACTATGTAGCTGTAGATCATGAGCCGGAGGACAGTGGGAGGAATCTGAATAGCAAACTATCAACTACCACTAAGTCCATAAACCATGAAAGCTCTATTCACATGTTACAGTGAAAGCATGCACAACCTGCATCAGGCTAGCTTGTATCTCACTGGATTCAGGGGGTGCCTCACCCCTCAGCTCCCATTTCTTGCAGCTGCTCCTGTGATTGGGGGCAGAAAATGTTGGGTTATGGTATGACACCACTTTGGAGGAAAACCAGGAAGTGATGTCAAGCCACTCAGGGAATCCCCAGAAACTCTCTGCTCTGGTTTTACCATAGAATTCCCAGCAATACCTAGTAATGTGTGATGTAACTTCTGGGTTTTCCCTGGAAGTGATGCTGTGCTATCACTCGACAGTGCCCCCCCCATTGTCCCTGCCTCCCCAGACTCCTGCTGCTACCGTGCGTACACCTGTTTGTAAGAAAGAGCCAGTGAGCGTTCACTTTACAAATGAAACTGGGGACCAGCACATGGATAAGTGTGATATTTCAGTCACACGTTCAGCTGTGCATATGTTGAATGTAATGTGAGAATTACTCAACACATATATAAAGAACAATCAAGTGTACAAGATGAGTAGCCATGTTAGTCTGTCTGTAGCAAGAGAAAAGAGCAAAAATCCAATAGCACCTTAAAGACTAACAAAATTTGTGGCAGGGGATGAGCTGAAGAAGTGAGCAGTGGCTCACAAAAACTCACACTCTGCCACAACTTTTGTTAGGTTTTAAGGTGCTACTGGACTCTTGCTACATGGTTTGTACGTGCATTGGCTGTAGCTAGTGAACAGAGCTTAAATCATTGTAACAGGCCACTGTGCGGTCTTCAGTGATTAGGGCACTATTGAAACACCAGGGACTTACGTACTGTTTGAAGGAGGGGGAAAGCGCCAAATGAAAGGAACACTTTAGCATTTTAAAAAGTTAATGTGGGACATGAAAGGATTGCTGAAGGA
>NW_015168805.1:39856-48899 GCF_001447785.1 Gekko japonicus
CAAGTTTAATGAAGGCCTTTTTTCATAGACAAACCCCGATAATGCCAGGAGCCTAACAAGCAGGCGGCAGTTCAAGGAAGTGCAGAAATGGCAGCAACTGCCTTGCGCTCATCCATTCCCTGGCTGTGCCGTCTGGATAGGGCTGGAAGCAGCTGTGGATGTTGTAGCCGGGCGGTAGCAACCAGCAGGGACACCAGTGACCCACCCTCCCAAGGTGATACTTGCAAGGGGGAGGGTTGCAAAGTAGAGATGTCTTCTTATAACCATATAAACGGATGGAGAGGGTGAGGCTTCTTCTCTGCACGGAGCATCAAGTCTGCTTCCAGAATTTCATTTTGACCTCCTAGTTGAGTATAGAGCTGTTTTTGGGCCCGTTGAGGGGCTCTAGGAACTGTAAACCAATAGACTCAGGACTATTTTTCCCGTGCATTTGACAGCTCTACAGCAGGGTTTGGTGGGTTCGTATTTCCCTATCACAATGCCACAGGGGCAGCTCAAAAAAACCCCACCTTCCAAGAACTGTTTGGAATTGCCTTGTTTGGGAATTTCCTTTGAGAAGATCCTAGGAATTTTATGGGCACTGAAGAGGGCTTTGATCGGACTAATGGCATTTCTAAATAGGATCCCCGTATCCCCTGGAACAACCAAACCTCTTTCAGAACTGGCAGTTCTTCCCCTGAAGCAGTTTTTCTTTCCAGAGGCACTGCTAACAGCGGCAGCATGAGGCAGGATGTCTTCAGAATACTGAAACCTCTCCAAAAGGAAATAGTGGGATCCAACTGATTTGTACGTTTTATCAAGATTTTTTTTTAAAAAAAAGGAAGTATAAATGGGCTGTAGGAAACATTACAACACCCCGAGTTGTCTTCAGCGAGTTTCTTACTCTTCGGCTGTGGTCCACCATTCTGGATCCTGAGCAGCAGCTGGAACAACCATTTGAGCAAGCTGAAAAATTCTATTTGTCACAAGGTTGCCAGCCTCCAGGTGGAGCCTGGAGATCTCCCGCTTCTAGAACTGATCTCCGGCTGACAGAGATCAGCTCCCCTGGAGAAAATGGCTGCTTTGAAAGGTGGATTCCATTGCACTGCACCATGCTAAGGCCCCTTCCCTCCCTGAACCCCGCCATCTCCTGGATCCACACCCAAGGTTTCCAGGTATTTTCCAACCCAGACCTGGCAACCCTAATTTGTCATGTAGAACTTTTCAATGTACTCAAGTGGTGGGGTTTTAATGCTAGATTTTTAGTAGTTTATTGTTAAAAGCATTACACTCTTTTCTGTTTTTACTGTGTTCACTTTGTAAGCCTCCTTGAGCTCATTTGCTGGAGAGTCAGCACACAAATTTTCCAAAAGAATGAATGGATGAATAAATGAGCTATGCAGGATTCTTTGCTAAGCGTCAACTATACGAAAAGCTGTATGAAGTGAGCTAGTTTTGGCTGCAGAGGAAGGGCCTGTTGATATAATATTCTAGAATGTTCCATTTCCATCTGACCTTAGAGTTGCTACCAGTGGTAATATGTAGAGTGATATGCATTTCATCTTTGGTACTGATATTCATTGAATTAAGAAAAAAATGAATCGCCTGCCCTTGTAAAGTGATGTGGATGTTTAGATATCGGGTGCTGGGTATCGATGCTTATTATGGTTTTGCAAGGATGGTCTTTTCTCTGAATGGAGATAGCCATGACAGCTTCGCAGTGGGGAAAAGCATAATAATAATAATATACTTTATTGTCATTGTACATAGTACAATGAAATTAAAGGTGCAATCATTTCAGCCATACTCATATACACTCACACAACCATTCACAACCATCCCATAACTCCCTTAAGGTTCACATTGCAACCTAAACCACCAATGTCACCCAAATTCCAATTTCATACAGCATTTAAAGCAATAATAGCTCTCGAATAAAAACTGTTTTTTAATCTGTTTGTCCTTGTTTTAATTGTCCTATATCTTCTACCCAAAGGCGGCAGTTCAAACAGGGAGTATTCAGGGTGTGACAAATCCTGCAGAATGTTCTTTGCTTTTTTCAAGCATCGAGAACTGTACAATTCCTCCAGGAACGGGAGAGGGCAGCCAATAATCTTCTGGGCTGTGATGATAACTCTTTGGAGTGCTTTCCTCTCCACAGCCGTACAGCTGGCAAACCAGGCACAGACACAGTATGTTAAAATGCTCTCTATTGAGCAACGATAGAAGGACATCAGTATTTTCTCACTCAAGTTATTTTTCTTTAAAAATAACTTGAGTGGGAAGTGGGGGCTTCCTCTGAAAGAAAGCCAGCTCATCAAAAGCCATTTTTATTCACCTTTTGCCTTTTTTGCCCTGCCCTTCCTCTGGGGAGCACAGGGCAGCACACCTGGTTTCCCTGTCTTAGGTTAGGCTGAGAGAAAACACCAGGCCCATAGTCACCCAACAAGCTCCATGGCTGAATGGGGATCCGGCTGTTGGGTCTTCCAAATTCAAATCCACTGCACCCCACGAGCTGCACAGCAAGCACTGAGTATGAGAAACATACGTGTGGCTCTAGATGTTGTGTTTGACTTCTAGGAACCCTGTAGGGCCACCGCTCAGACACGTACATGGATGCTTAAGGATACATGTCTGTTATTCAGACGTGGAATAAAAACAATTACAAGGCTCTAGAAAGCCAAAATATAAAACCGAATGCCGCTACTTTGGGTTCATTTTTTAAAATATATTTGACCTTGTAGAGTTGAGGAGGTGGTTCGTGTGGATTTCCTTTTTGGGATATTAAGGGTGTGAACCAAGATTATTCTGTGGTGTTTTATCCCACTACATGCATTTTAATTTGGTCAACAGACATGAGGCAAAAAAATATATCCCCTTTTCAGTTTGACTATCTCAGGCCCTGTTCATACGAGGGGTTTTGGTCCGGGAGTGAGACAGAATGAGGGCGGAGCAAATGGGCGCGATCCCACGGCAACATCTGGGAATCGTTGCCTGCCCGTCCCCGATCCGTCCCTCCCGCCCGAAAACCCGCACTAAAAAGAACCACCTACCTGGGTGGTTCTTCTGAAGTAGAGCGCCTCAAACCGGCCGTGGGATCAGCCGGCGCGTCCTTGCGCCGGTACATCCCGGCGCCCGGCCGAACTGCGCATGCTTGAGCATGCGCAGTTCGGCAGCCTCCCCCTTCCCTCCAACTCTTCCTCCTCGGCATCTGATCATGCCGGGGAGTGATGCGCTGCGGCTTTGGGGATCTATGGGATCCCGCCGCAGCGTTGCAACTTTGGTGCGGCTTTTAAAAGCCCCACTTTTCACTGTGTTTTCCCTGATGTGTGGCAGCAGTCTCAGAGTAATATTGCAGGCAGGCTATGTAAAGTAGATTGATCCAAGCAGTCTTTACAGATGGATTATTATTATTATTATTATCGGTTCCATCTCTGAGGAACATAAGAACATAGGAGAAGCCATGTTGGATCAGGTCAGTGGCCCATCCAGTCCAACACTCTGTCACACAGTGGCCAAAACCCAGGTGTCATATTGATTGTAAAGGGTTTTGGCTAGTTTTCTGTTACGCAATCATATTTTGATCTTGTGATGTGTTTGTTAGTATATTTACCTTTTGAGCTTGTGACATGTGCTGTTTAATTATTGACATGATCTATTAATTTATCCACATATATTTGTTACATGAGTTGAATGTTTAGGTTTAAGTTCCTACTTGTGTCTGACGGAGGGAGCTTTGACTCTGGAAAGCTTATACCCTGAAACTCTGTGGGTTTCTAAGGTGCTACTACACTCGAATGTAGATGTTTTAGGTAACATTCTTGTTATCAGTCCATCACTTTGAGGCTCGGGCCCTCTAGTACCTCATACTTCCCCTCCTACTCCTGTTCAGTACTGGTTTGTCTCCTTTCAATCTTTGTGTAATTCAGACTTGATATGCTTGCTGCTGAAAGCACCAGGATAACTTCAGTTTGTCCACAGCAAACGCAATTGACTTGTGCAGCACAGAGCTGTCCTGGGTGGACTGGACACAGTTGATGTCTCAACCTGCAAAGCCATTTAATACCATACCTTTGCTCCCCCACCCCTTGCTTCATTCCACTGGAACAGTGAGCAATTTTCTACTGTCCTGAAGATTCAGTCCCTGTATTATTTTATATCAGGAGCATCATATCTAGGCAGCAGGCCTACTTTGAAATGCCCTGCAGTTTTAGGAAGAGTCATACTTCCCAACAGTGTGTTGCCTTTAAAAAATATATACAGTGGATTAATCGTAGAAATAGTAAAAGAACAAGTGATAGGCAAACTCCCCTTGCTTTGACACAGAATAGGCTCGCTATTTACGAGCCTTCTTGATAGGTGTTTAGAAAAAGTGCATTGTTTTCTCACCATTCCTCCAAGTTCAGAATGTTGTCACCTGCATAGTGATGATACTGCAAGAAGGTGCATTACTACTTTGTTCCTCAAGAACTGTGCTTTGTTTTGATACTAGGAAAAAGGCCCGTTGTGGAAATAAATACAACCTCTAGAAAGAGGCTCTGGGCGGGTGCCCCGGCCTTGGACACTCAGTGTCAATTTGCTGTGGCGACCTCAGCAGGGTATAATGACACTGAGCCCACCATTTTCTCCAGAGGAACTGATCTCTGCTACCTAAAGAACAGTTGTAATTTTGAGTGATCTCCAGCCCTCACCTGGAGATTGGCAACGATGGTTCCCCAGAAGGGAATAGTTGGTTTGTAGGGTGGAGTCTATGGCTTTGTACCTGTCCGAGGTGCCACGCCTCCTGAAACCTCACCCTCTCCAGGCTCCATCCCTCACATCTCCAGGAATTTCCCACCTGGAGTTGGCAACCCTATCTCCTTCCCAGCCAATCATCGACCTACCTTTATTTTCCCCTCACTCTTCAGCTTTCCACCCCCACACACACTTGCAGCCTCTCCTGTGCTCTGAAGCCCTGACTGCTACGTCACATTGGCTTTCATACGGGGGCCACCTCAGCAGCATATAAGGATACAAAGCACACCATTTTCTCCAGGGGAACTGATCTCTGCCATCTGGAAAGCAGTTGTAATTCTGAGTGATCTCCAGCCCTCACCGGGAGATTAGACACATTTTACCTCAGAACAGCAAAACTGTTTAGAATGTTAGAGGCAAAAGCCAATCAAGTCGCATATGCAAACGACCTCTGTGTTCCGAGGCAGAGGCCAATGAGGCTACATATGCAAATAACCTCTGTGTTCTGACTGGCTGTGGGGGGGAGAGGAACAGCAAAATGTTTAGAATGTTGGAGGCAGGACTCAGGCAAAGCAGCCAGTGGATAGGGAGACCCTCTGAATGACAGATCAGAGAGCGAACTGATTTTGGAGCATGTGGAATGTTCTAGAGAAGTGCCATCACCATTCGGCTTTTATTTATAAGGGAAATATCCTGCTCTCCCTGAACGACAGCTGCCATGCCAGAGAGCAACTTAGAAAGGCAATCTCCCCCCTTCCTCAAACACTTTAGATCGGGGTGGACGACAATAAACACATAAAATGTTTGTACAAAACCATCAGTCCAAATTGAGAGATGATATTCAGCCAAATGTAGCTTGGCTGGGTCATCAGGTCTCTGCTGCAATCAAAGCTAGTTTCATTAAGGGGAAATGGGTTAGCATGAAAGGACTTCTTCTGCAAGCACTTACAAAGCAGTTCTCTATCAGTGCATGGTTCAGTGAACGTTCGCCATGCGTGCACAAAGACTGACAACATTCTGACATGGAAAAATGGTCTTGGTTTGTAATAGACCCAAGCATTAAGAGCCCAACAAACTGTATACGGAATCAGATAACTGCAAATGTTGGCGCCATCATTAAACACAACTCTAGCGGCAGCTGATCCGCCTGTATACAGATAATGCCAAATTACATGTACTGGGGTTGCTTCAGATTTGTAAATGCCACTGAAGATTTCTGCTTTGCACTGTGGAACCAATTACTTAATACAGTGTGAAATGCTGCAGGTAAATCTGATGCAAGAAGTATCCCATGGATACATTGCTAATGTAGTCATTTTTGTGATATTCTGATCTTCTGTGTATATGTGCACTGTGGGCATTCTGAGGTAATTTGTGCTTCTGATGTTTTTGCCGCTAACACATTAAAAATAAAATAGCCTGATCTGAGCCAAACATGCTAAGAACTCTCCTGTCAAAATTCCTTTGAGAGGGGGAGATAAAATTCCATCCTATGAATTACCATACGAAGAAAGCGGGATATTGTATTAAGCTTGATGTTTCTAATATTGCTGTGGCACACAACAGTTGGTGGTGGTTACAGCTGCTGAACTATACCACCGGTATAGTATAGTGTCTGAAGTTATGGTCTGTAAGTTGGGGAGTCCACTGATGAACCTCCTGATGGCACCTGGTATTTTTGGCCACTGTGTGACAGTGTTGGACTGGATGGGCCATTGGCCTGAACCAGTGTTCCCTCTAAGCTGAGTTAGCATGAGCTAACTCACAGTTTTTTAGCCTCTGGTTCACAGATTTTTGTCTCAGCTTAGGAAGGATGGCTCCAGAGCAAACTATTTTATGCAGTAGCCAAAGCGCTCGCTCACAGCTTTAATGCCAGTAGCTCACAAAGTAGGATTTTTGCTCACAAGACTCCAGAGTTTAGAGGGAGCATTGGCCTGAACCAACATTGGCTTCTCTTATGTTCTTATGTTCTTAGTCCGCTCTCTACCCCAGAAACCCAGTTCACAGGTACCCAGTGTGGCATCCACCACCACCTTTCCTGGTGTCCACCAAATGTTTTTAACGTGATTTAAAAAGAGAGAGTGAGAGAGAGAGACAGGTCAAGCTCTTTCCTAGCAGGGATTCTGACTGGCTATTGGAGATCCAGTTTTTTAAAAAAGTTATTTTGGCAGCAGCTGCCATCACTGCACAAGGATTTCATTGTCAGGCTGAAGGTAATCTGTGCAGATGCAAGAAAATATTTTAAACAATACGTTCATTTAAATAGGCACCTGTGGAATAGAGCTTCTGCCTGAAATGTTGAAGAGTTAATGTTAGAGTTATTCATGACCTCATTCCCTGACCTTTTGTGGTTGGCTGCACCGCTATTGGCAGCCATCTTGTACTTCCATCCACTACCCTCTGTCAGAATTTCAAAGGTACCCACTCGCTCAAAAGGGTTGGGGGCCCTGACTGACAAGGTAGCTCATAAGAAAAACAAATTAAGACAAGTCAACATCTGAATAGTTGAGACCATGAATAATTTGAGTAATTAAGATCATGTCAGTTGTGATGGCAGAAAAAGGCACCAGGAGAGGGGAGAGAGACTCTTCTGCCCTCTAAATGGGTACCTGCCCTAGGTGGCAGGGGGCACCTCCCCACTAGTGGGGTGTGCAGCAGAGGCGACGGCAATGGAACAGTAATGGCGGAGTGAAGTGCTGGAGCGGCTGAGGAGTGTCCGGCGAGTGCGGCGCGAGTCCGGCACGAGTCCGGCAGGGGCGGAGCCATGGAGGTGCGGCAGCACGGTGGCGTAGCGCGACGGAGCTGGAAAGGACAATAGTCATAGCTGCGGCGGCCGCGGGCCGCGCACCAGAAGAGCCCCGCCGAGAGAAGGAGCCGCGGAATCAGGAGAAGTTCTGCCCCGGGACACGGAAGGAGAGCGCCAACGTCTGAGGTCGCCGAAGAAGGCCAGACATCAGCAAGAGGCCTCGCTGCCAGGTGCTGGTAGGAAGCCACCCCCCCTCATGATTGTGGCCTCAGTTAGGGAACAAATAGTTGTGTAAGCCGCTCAGAGACCCCTCGGGGTTTGAGCGGGATACAAGCCGAAAGCATAAATAAATAAATAAATAAATAAATAAATAAATAAAATGTTCAGCTGTTGCTGTTCTCTTGCTTCACGGGGTGTGTGGAAATGGCAATGTCCCTGGGGCAATGTGCTGTGGAACGGAACCTTGATCTTCTCTGGGGCAGAGCCTCTTCTTGCTAGGGGTGCTTGAACACTTGCAGGTTCAGGTCATGTCCTGTTCACCTTTTAGGTGGGCTGTTCATCTATTCATTGACCCATTCACAGATTTTCAGTGGGTTGCTTCTGTATATTCCTTACAGTGCAGGGGTGTTTTTTTTTTTGGGGGGGGGCGTTTTTTGCGAACGTAGCTTCTCACACAGCCTGATAGAATTCTAGTGTGCTGCTGGTCTGTTTGGCATGCCATTTTTTTCAGACATTTTAAAAATCAGCAGTTGTTAATGCATGAATGAGCATTAATATTCTAATGATCTGTTGTCTTGATCTATAAGCTTCTAAGGGTTAGATACGTACTTTTTGAAAATGAAAGCTGGGAATTCAGAGAAACTAGTATATCATGGCAATAGTTTTTTTAGAAAATTAGTACATATTACTAAAGTGGCAATTGCTGGGTTTTTTTAAAAAAAAGCTTCTGATGCTGTCAGCCATTGAAATCAGTCATAAATCATATAAAACAATGATAAATGAACACAATATTTTAGTGTTTGTCTAAGTAGTCCTTGAGGATATGGAATGGAGTGGTTATAGGCCAGGGGTGGCCAAATTTGCTTAATGTAAGAGCCACATAGAATAAACGTCAGATGTTTGAGAGTCACAAGACATGAACAAATATAACCCACATGTTTCTATTGAAAAATATGCAGATTTGCTTTTTTATTAACATTAAATGAGACTGCCAAAAATAAAAACAAAAGTAGTAAAAACATATATTGATAGGGCTGCCAAGTCTCATTGAATCTTGGCGGGGGATCGTCATTCTTTACAGGAGCTCTGCCGCAGGGGATGGCAACAGGCGTTGCACCGCCGTCGCCAGGATGTGACGCTATGTGTCGCTCTGGCAACGGGGCTGTTTGGAGTCCCGTTGCCAGAGCGACGTGTAGCGTCACATCCTGGCGGCGGCGGTGCAATGCCTGTTGCCGTCCCCCGTGGCAGAGCTCCTGTAAAGAATGTTGATCCCCCGCCGCGATTCAACGAGACTTGGCAGCCCTATATATTGATAATGATATTTAACTTTAGATGGGGAGGGAGGGGAGAAAGGGAGAGAGAAAG
>NW_015168805.1:48950-58492 GCF_001447785.1 Gekko japonicus
AGGAAGGAAGGAAGGAAGGAAGGAAGGAAGGAAGGAAGGAAGGAAGGAAGGAAGGAAGGAAGGAAGGAAATAGATGTGGGTAGGGAGGGAGAGGTGGAAAGAAAGCAAGGGGAAGGGAAGACTGATCAGGGAAGCATGCCTCCCCTTCGTTCCCCCAGCCACCCTGCTGGGAGTCACACAATATGTTTGAAAGAGTCGCATGAGGCTCCTGAGCCACAGTTTGGCCACGCCTGGTATAGCCTGATCCTGTTAGACCTCAGATGCTAAGCAGGGTCAGTACCTGAACAGGAGACCACTGAGGAAAAAAATCTGCAGAGGAAGGCAGTGGTAAACCACCTCTGCTTCTCACTTGCCTTGAAAGGCCCTTGATGGGGTTGCCATGAGTGAGTTGTGACTTGACGGCATCTACATACATAAGTAAGTAGTCCTTAGCAATATTAATGTCTACCAGTCTGTTTGAATCAACAATTGTTTATGGTGCATGTGCAGTTTTGGGGGTGAAAAACTGATGTGAGTCCATCTGGCAGGTGTTCGTCTTTCAATGCTGAACAGAATAGACCAGGTGATTTCCATCTGATCATCATAGTTGAACAAAGTAAGGTAATCTGTCAAACATGTTTGTTGCAAAATTTGTGGTGTCCCTATTTCTCACCCCATCAACCATAACAATGTGGCCCTACTTCACTGAGGTGTGTGATGTTTGTGGTGTCCCTATTTCTATCAACCATAACAATGTGGCCCTATTTCACTGAGGTGTGTGATGTACAGCAGAGTCTGCATCATAATGTGTTATCAATGATAACAGTACTAGTTTAGTTTGTAGGGTTCTGGTAAGAATTCAAACAAGGTAAAGTATATGAAGTGCCATCCTAAGCAGGTCTACAAAGAATCCTACTGAGTCTATGCAATCGGGTTTGCATCAAGGATAGTGCATTCTCAGATATTTTTAAAACACTACATAATTCAAAGTAGTAGAATGTCCTGTGTCTTCAGACCATTTTCTGAGCCACTCAATTAATTTCATTATTAACTTCTGCAAGTGTTCACCTAATGGGGTCATTGACTGGAAACAGATCTTGCCCTCATTTTATATTGTTGGATTGTTCCTCAAATACTACTACTACTACTACTACTACTACTACTACTACTACTACTACTACTACTACTACTACTAATAATAAGAATAATAATAATAATAATAATAATAATAAACACAGAAGCATGGACATTTGAAATCTGTGCTTTCTTTATAGCTGGTAACTAGTATTAGCGCTACATGATTACATTATCCATATTGGTCAACATTGTCCAATGCCCTAAAGCTTTGACTTTTCTAGAATCATATCTGGAAGTCCTGGACATTTGAGAGAGCAGGTGCATGGAAGCATTTGGCACCCCAAGACATTCAAAGATACACAAAGTAATACAAAGTTCCAGTGGCACCATAAAGACTAACAATATTTATTTCAACATGAACTTTTGTGAGTCACAGCTCATTTCTTGAGATATGTGAAGATAAGATCATACTGGGAATTCTTCTTATGGGGAAGATCAGAAGGGCGACGGAGGAGTTGAAGTGGAAGTGTGAATGCTGCCATGACTCTTTCAAGTGTAAATCCTCTGTGTAAAGGAAAAGGGAGGTGTTGTAGTAGAATAGTTAGTAAAGGAGGAGTTGAAGTGGAGGTGTGAATGCTGCCATGACTTTTTCAAGTATAAATCCTCTGTGTAAAGGAAAAAGGGAGGTGTTGTAGTAGAATAGTTAGGTGAGAATCCATCATAAATAACCAAATTAGCGATGGATGATGACAACAGCCCGAGGTTCAAACAGTTGAGCAAAGTGATGAAGTTGGATAAATGGTAAATAACAACTAATTTAGGGAGGAGTCTAATGGTTAAATGAAAATTAGTTGATATTGGTACAAGGTTGTAGTCTGATAAAACATGTAAAGAACAGCCAATTAAAATTTCTTTAAAAAAGGAGGCCTGTAGAGTTATTAGAGATTGCAATGTGTAAAGAAATCCAAATCTCTGTTTAATCCCAAATGATGTGTGTTTCATTTATTGCTGAGTTTTAATTCAGCCCTTTCTTATTGTATATTCCCTTTGAAGTTTCATATGTGTGTGTAGAACAGTGACTTTCAGGTTGTAATAGTATGTCCAGGGAGATTAAAATGTCCTCCCACTGCTTTCTGGATGTTCTGGTTTCTTTTGTATGATTTGTGTTCATTGATTCTCTCATGCGGAGACCAACACATTTGTCCAGTGCAGATAGCAGGAGGGAGTTGTTGGCATGTGATGACATATATTAAATTGGATGATCTACAAGTACATGAAGCCAGAATGGTGCAGCTGAGGTTATTAGGTTCTGTAATGATATAGCCCAAGTATGTATAGGGACAAAGTTGGCCTCTAGGTCTCTTGCAGGGTTTGGTTCCTGAGTTTGTCTCTCTGTTGGGTGGCTCATGATCGGCGAGATACTGTTTTAAGTTGGGGGCTTCCTGTAAGCCAGGAAAGGCCTGCCACCTAAGGCCCATGAAAGAGAATCATCATTATACAGGAGAGGCTGTCAGTCATTGATGATGCTTTGGAGAGGTTTCAGTTGTGAACTATAGGTGGCAACCAGTGGTGTTATTACCCCTTTGAGGTTTGTCTTGCAGGAGGCTGGGTCTGGATACCAGTCTGGCTGTGTTGATCTGCTCCTTTACTTTACTGGGTGAGTACTGTAATCCAAAAAAATGCTTTTTATAAATCTTCCAGGTGAGCATCCCTGTCTGAGGAATTCAGAACACAGGTAATTGTGACACAGTGCTTGACTCTAAACTATAGATAGCTTTATATGTTCAGCATGGTAGCTGGAAACATGCAAGTATTTTTGGCATGCAATTGGTTTTCAGTATAAGGTGGTGAGTGTGTGCCCATTGCATAGTTTCATAGTGTTGTGCATGAGATATTCTTGTTGAGTTGATTGTTCCATGGTGAGGTTGATTGGGTGAAAAATTGTTGAAGCCCAAATGGAATCTCTCAAGGGCAAACTTCCCATGTATCAGGATGATGAGAATATAATCCATTAATCTTAGGTATGGGAGAAGAGTTAAAAGACAGGAGCAGAGGACATGTTGCTCTCAGTCGGCTATGAAAATCGTTTTATATTGTTGTGCCATGGGGGTATCCATAACCTAAAGGTTTAAACTGTTATCAAATTCAGAGTAATTATGGGTGAGGATAAATAAGCAAAGTTATGTTGTTGTTTTCTCTGGGATGCTCTTGGTGGCTTGTAGCCCATCTTTGTGGAAGATCCAACTTCCATGGTTACAAATATAGTGTTCTCTGGGAGGCTGCCTATGAACTGTAATTTTCTCAGGTGGTCAGTTGCAGCTTGTAAGTTACTGAGGATGCTGATGGCTTGAGTTCTGAGGATGGAGTCCATATAGTCCAGACATCCCTGCACTGATAGTGCCAATACTTGAGACTATGGGATAACCTGGGTTACCAGGTTTGTGTATCTTGGGTAGCAGATAGAAGGTCCGCGGCCAAGGTTCCCATGATGTGTCCGTATCAATTTGTTCTTGTATAGGAGTTGGGTAGCTTCTTCATAATCTTGTTGAGATCTTTCTGGTATTCCTTTGTGGGGTGGTGGTGGAAAGTGCTGTCAGGTTGCAGCTCACTTATGGTGACCCCATAGGATTTTCAAGGCAAGAGGTGGTTTGTCATGGCCTGCCTCCACGTCACAACCCTGGTACTCCTTGGAAGTCTCCCATTCAAGTGCTGGCCAGGGCGGACCTTGCTTAGCTTCTGAGATCTGATGAGTCTGGGATAGCCTGGGCTATCCAGGACGGCGCAATCTAAGGGTAGTTGTTTGTAAATTGTAGTATTGGAAAGTTGTCTCTTGGGCCTCCTGTATATAGTCCAGTTTGCCCATGCTGACAATTTCTCCCATTTATCAGCTTTCTGGACTTTGTGTCAGGATTCTTTTTGAGGCCGTCTACAGCCTCATTTTAGGCATGGTCTAGGATATTATCTTGAATAATACTTGGTTATGAACTTAAGAAGAGCCCAGCTGGATCAGACCAAAGATACATTTAGACAAGCATCCTGTTACCCAGCATAGTTAGCCCAATAGTTTTGACAGGCCCACAAGCAGGATACAAAGGCAACATCCCCCCCCCTTACTTGTTCCCCAGATAATTTCGTATTCAGAGGTACTCAGCTTCTAAAGATATATGCTCCGTTTAGATATTGTAGCTAAACTTAACTGTGGATTTGTCTAATCCTATTTGAAAGCCATCTGAGCCATTGTAGCAAGTCCAATAAGTTATCTTTTATTTATGTGAGTTATATTTGAGGTATTATATTCAGTTGCTTGCATTAAACAGCAGTTGACGGCTTGCATTTTAGCACTCCAATGGAGGCAGAAAGAATTACACAAAAGAGTTAATAAAGAGGAATGCTGTACCCTGGAACAGTCAATCACAGGTCCACATTCTTCATAGCCCCTTGTTTGCTATTGGTCTTAACCAATTACTTTTACAATTCAGACCTCTGAGTCATCTCATCTCTGAGTCATAGTGTGCTCCAAGAAGAGGCATTCTTAATTTAAAAAGTAGGCTTTGCATTTGAGAAGATGGCTGTCCTAGAAGCACAAATACGGTATCTGGGTTTGGTTCCCTTTGGAGAAGAGAGTAGTTTTTGTTTACCTCTTTCTCCATCTCTTTGTTCCAAACTAAACCTGCAGTTCCTTCATGCATGCACCTGCCCCCTCAGCTGGGAGGAAGTAACTTTCAAAACCCTCAAAGATACTTTACAGAGCTATCAAGGGATTATTTACTAACAGTTATTGAGGAAATATCTGCTGACCATTCTGAGTCATCATCAACATAACTAAGGAATGACCAGGGAACATCTACTTTAACACAAAAACTCTGAACAAGCATGCAGAAGGTGCCAGGTTCAGTCCCTGGCACCTCCAGCTAACACAATCAGGTGGTAGGTGGTGCAAAAAACCCTCTACAGTCCTTTCCGCACTAGAGCTTAAATACTGGTTCAGCCCTGTTCCCTGAACTTACATACACTACACGTGAGTTCACCTCTGTAATTATCTCGGGCTATTTTTACATTCTACACTACACTTGAGTTCAGCCCTGTAATTATCTCGGGCTATTTTTTGTTACCACATTACATTGAGGTCACCTCGGCTTCACCCCACCCTTGTCCCAGAATAAACAGATGCTGTTATAACCCAGAATAAATGCAAGGTATTGTGTTGCGAGTTGAACTCTGATAAAACCAGGGATGAGATCCAAGTGTAGGAAGGACCTACTTTAGACTCAGGGGAGCTGCTGCCACTTAGAGTAGACAATACTGACCTTGATTGATGAACAGTATAAGGCAGGTTCATGTGCTCATCAGTTTCATGACTTTTTTCTATCAGACTTCAATAATGTCATCAGAGAACTGAGATGTTTCATCCCAAGCATCTAGAATTCATAAAAGATGCTTGGACCTGAGTCAAACCACAGTAATCATGGAACTCACTTATATCCCTAACAACAATTGTATGTTTGGTGTAGTGGTTAAGTGCACGGAGTCTAATCTGAGAGAACCGGGTTTGATTCCCCACTCCTCCACTTGCAATTGCTGGATGACCTTGGGCAAGCCATAGTTCTGTCTGTTCTAGAAAGAGCTCTCTGAGCCCCACCTACCTCATAGGGTGTCTGTTGTGGGGAGGGGAAGGGAAAGGAGTTTGTAAGCTGCTCTGAGTGAAGGATGGGGTATAAATCCAATATCATCATCTTCTTCTTTTACTAATAAACATATATGCTTCCCATTCCTAGGTAACTGGTGCAGGAAAAGGAAGAATTTGAATAAGATCTGAAGCCTCTACTAAACGAGAATGAAATTCATTGCTTTGGTTTGCCTTTTTGCAGTGAGGTACAGCAACTTTACACACACACACAAACACACACACACACACACACAAGAGAAAACATGAACCTATAGATGGTCTAATTCAGGAAACAGGAATGCTTCCAGTAAACTAATCTAACCTGCTGAAAAAAGCTTTGAGTGGGAGAACAACACTTTATTCAGCACTTTCCTCCAGAAATAAAGGAAATGAAGAGGTGTAAAGTGGTATGTAATTGAAAAGTGATGGGAAGTAGATCGGGCTGCAGAACCTGCTGAGCTAGGCTGAGTTTAGCAGAATTAATGAGCAGAGATTTTTCTGGACTGTACCACTTCAGGCTGCAAGTGAGGAAGGGGTTGCATTTTTGAATATCTTCCCTCGGATGCCCTCCACACAGTAAACTATCACGTCAGGGAGATGCATCTGCCATACCTTTCTTCCTGATCTGTTGGTTTTCTGTGTAAAAGGCATTGAAACATGAGAGAACATTCCTTTACCGCTTCCTTGTCTGATTCTGTAAACTGGGTCTTAGCCCAATTGTCCACTGGTTTTATTGGTGTGAATGCTCTAGAATACTTGGTTATGATTATTAATGTAAGAAGAGACCAGCTGGATCTGACCAAGGATGCATTTAGACAAGCATCCTGTTACCAGAGCTGGCCAGATAATTTTGGCAGACCCTCAGGCAAGAGAAAACACACACACACACACACACAAACGTTTGTTCTCCAGCTACTCTGATACTCAAAGGTACTCTGCTTCTAAAGATGGAGTATCCATTTAGGTAACATTGCTAAATAAATCTGCGGATTTGTCTAATCCTGTTTGAAAGCCATCTAAGCCAAGGGCCATCAATTCATCATAGTAGTCCAGTAAATTATGCATCTTCTGTTTATGTATTGATTTGATTTATACTGTCTCAATCGTGATTCAAAGCATCTAACAATAAATCATGCAAATGAGGAATCCCTGAGGCAAAGTGATGACTTTGAACCACTGCCTTTCCCCTGATGGTGATCCTTTTTGTGTTTCTGAGCTGAACTGGAGGTGGAGGAAGGCACACAAAAGCATCATTTGACCACTATAAAATATGAACCGTTAGAAGAAGAGATTGGATTTATACCCCACCCTTCACTACCCGAAGGAGTCTCAGAGCAGCTTACAAACTCCTTTCCCTTCCCCTCCGCACAACAGACACCCTGTGAGGTAGGTGGGGCTGAGAGAGCTCTTGACAGAACCTGCTCTTTTTCAAGAACAGCTCTTATCAGAACCAGGACTATTTTTGGGCAGGAACGCACAGGAACGGAGTTCCGGCTGGATCCTGAGTTGGCCACGCCCAGTAGGAACTCATTAGCATAATAGGGCACACCCAACAGCAGAAACTCATTAGGATTGGCTACATTCGAAGTGTGTGGTCTAACATGCAAAGGGTTCCTGCTTCAAAAAAAGCCCTGTGTTTTGACAACAAACAAAGTAAACAGAATAAGAAGCAAAAGGTGGGTGTGGCTGGATGACCACACTTCTGGTGGCATGGGGGTGTGGCCTAATATGCTAATGTGCTGTGCTGTCAGGGGTGTGCCCTACTATGCTAATGAGTTTCTGCTGTTGGGTGTGGCCTGTTATGCTAATGAGTTCCTGCTGGGCTTTTTCTGCAAAAAAAGCCCTGATCAGAACTATGGCTTGCCCAAGGTTCCTCATTGGAGGAGGGAGGCTCCAAAATAGAAAGCATACACATCCCCCATTCATTTTCAAACAGCAAGGCGTCCCATCCCAAAGGCACTCACTTTCCATGGTGTTTTGTTATCCTTCAAATATAGCCTTTCCCACTTACTGTTTGGCCCTAGCTGCAGCACTAATCCTATTTGGTCAGACCCCATGGCTTCTTCACAACCTCAGTTGGCCTCCTCTTCCTGGAAACAGAAGTTATCACACAACCAGGGGTCATTTCCTGCAGGAGCACACAGGAGTGGAGCTCCAGCAGTAAAGAGCCCAGGGGGCAGGCACATGCAACAAGCCACGCCCCCTGCTCCCAGCAGCCCTCAGTTGGAGCAAGAAGCACCAGGTAAGTTGCAGAGCACCCCCCCCCTGCCTGCCTTCCCTGGCCCACACTGAGGAACAGGGCCCGGGGAAGGCCTCCGGGGCGCCCCACCCCACCTTCCCCGGCCTGTGCCGAGGCATATGCAAATAAGTTATGCTAATGAGTTATGCTAATGAGCTCCTGCACCTCTTTTTCTACGAAATGACCCCTGCACACAGCCAATGAGATATGTCTGTGTGATAGATGATGCTCTGGGTCAGCTAATGTATGTACACAGCTGTCATCCTTCTGTAATTTGAAAGAGTCATTAGGGGGGTTGCAGAGTCATTCTAACCCATCTATTGGTAATGGATGTGTATTTGTCGACACGGTAGGGGAACTGGATCAGATTAGTACTGATCCATGACGTTTAAGGCTCCTTTCATGGAATATAGGGGGTGGTGGTGGAATAAACAATGGGATCCAGACTTTAAAAGTTTTTTTGGGCCACTCTGAGATTATACTGCTTCAGGAGACCTGGGCCCAGGCCCCAACCACACCTAGCCTGGAAGGCTATAGAGTGTATAATGCCTTTGCCACCAAGCTCCATAATAAAGGGGGGGGCTGTGGGGGGCTTGTAACAGCAATTAAGAGAACCCTACAGATGGAGGTGGAGCTTATTCCTCATGATTGTGAGAATTTTGTCCTGGCTCCTTTGGTCAGAGGTCCCCCTTTTATGTATAAACTAGCAGTAAAGCCCGTTGTGAAAGCAATACAACGGGATCTAGAAAGAGGCTCTGGGGCAGTGCTCCGGCTTTGGGCAAACAGTGTCAATTTGCTGTGGTGACCTCAGCAGGGTATAATGACAGAGTCCACTGTTTTCTCCAGAGGAACTGATCTCTGCTACCTGAAGAGCAGTTGTAATTGTGAGTGATCTGTAGCCCTCACCTGGAGATTGGCAGCAATTGTTACCCAGGACAAAATGGCTGGTTTGGAGGGTGGAGTCTATGGCATTCTACCTGTCTGAGGTCCCACCCCTCTGCAAACCCCACCCTCTCCAGGCTCCACCCCTCAAATCCCCAGGAATTTGTCAGCATGTAGTTGGCAACCCCATCTCCTTCCCAGCTAGCCACCAACCTACCATTATCTGCCCCTTTGACTTCAGCTGACTTCTGCCCTCCCTTCTGCAGAACAGTTGTAATACTGAGTGCTCTCCAGCCCTCACCTGGAGATTGGCAACAATGGTTCCCTATGTGGGACTGACTGGTTTGGAGGGTGGAGTCTATGGCAGTGTACCTGTCTGAGGTCCCACCCCTCCTCAAACCTCACCCTCTTCAGGCTCCATCCCTCAAATCTCCAGGAATTTCCCATCTGGAGTTGGCAACCCTATCAGGACTGGCCCCAATGTGTTTTCTCCCAAAGGCCAAAGTAGGTGACAGGACCAAGCTTAGTTGCCTACCAACAGGCACTGAGGGGAATGTAGGGTTGCCAGCTCTAAGGAGGGAAATACCTGGAGGTTTGGGGGGTGGATTCTGTAGAGGGCCGGGCGACGGAGGCATCGGCCTTCTGTCGCCCGCCTTGCCCCCCCAATCTCGGCCCGGGCGACCGCGGCTCCCGCCAGCG
>NW_015168805.1:58623-76763 GCF_001447785.1 Gekko japonicus
AGACCTTGAAGGTTCCATATGCAACTGACATTCCAACTGCCTTGCGGGGAGGGGGGTGAGTTTGAGGTGTGGAATGCAGTGAAGTCCAATCAGCTTCCATATGCAAAAGACCTTGAAACACTGGGCGGGACTGCACAAAGCAGCCAGTCAACCCAGCCAGCGTCTTCTGACTGACAGTTCAAGCGTCCATACACTAAAGGAGTGCATTTTAGAACTTTGGCACCCACTACTCAATTATATATAAGGAGAGATGTCTACCTGCCCCCTAATGGTTTAAGAGGGATTAGTAATGAGATGTGTTAGGAAAAACTACTTGAATTATTAGAAAGATTAGCGACCCAACATCCAAATGCCCACCTTATTTTGGGAGGCAATTTTAATGCCAGGATAGGGTGTTCGGCCAGTGAATTTGAGGATGGGGGGGGGCCTAATGAGAACCTCCTCGGTGGTGGACGTATCCTCCAGGATCCATTTATTAACAGAGATGGTAGAAGATTCCTGGAGCTTTTCTCAAAGCTAAATCTGTGTGTATTGAATGGTACTGGAGAGCCAGTTTGGTGTAGTGGTTAAGTGCGCGGACTCTAATCTGGGAGAACCGGGTTTGATTCCCCACTCCTCCAATTGCACCTGGCTGGATGACCTTGGGCAAGCCGTAGTTCTGATAAGAGCTGTTCTTGAGAAAGAGCAGTTTCTGCCAAGAGCTCTCTCAGCCCCACCTACCTCACAGGGTGTCTGTTGTGGGGAGGGAAAGGGAAACGAGTTTGTAAGCCGCTCTGAGACACTTTGGGGTAGTGAAGGGTAGGGTATAAATCCAATCTCTTCTCTTCTTCTTCTCTACTGGATGAGATATTTCAAAGGGATTTATACATATATTTCTACACAGAGTGCAAGTACGATAGACTTTGTAGCTGTCTCATGGGATCTTTTAGGACAAATCCACTCTTTTGAGGTGACAGATGCACTACCTAGTGACCATAATCCACTGCATGCAGTATTAGGTTGCTCAGAAGAAACAATTAGGGCACTTGATAAGCCCAAAGGAGATGACTTAGTACATAGGAGGCCTAAATGGTCGACTAATATTCAGAAATTAGTTCATGAGGTTCTTTCTAATGAGGGAATTACTCAGGAACTTTTGGACTTAAAAATTGAGGAGGGGTGGGACCTCAGACAGGTACAATGCCATAGACTCCACCCTCCAGTGAAAGCCAGTTTGGTGTAGTGGTTAAGTGTGTGAATATATTAGCGGCAAGGTTTTAAAAAGTACTAGTACAAATTATACATCAAGATCAAGTGGGATTTCTCCCCAAAAGGCTATTAAAAAACAACATAAAAACTATTATCTTTTTAAAAACTGTTTATTTATAATTTTCAGTATACATCATGTCATCGGTTTATATTTCTTATACTTTATCAATGTACTAGAATATTATGAAATACACCCAGAGAAATATCTAGCACTGGTCTTTGTCGACGCAGAGAAGGCATTTGATAATGTGTAATGGGAATATATGTTCCAGAAATTGAGAGTATGGGACTGTGACCGTAACTTTCTATGATATCGGCAATATATAAAGACCAACAAGCTAAAGTTATAATTAATGGAGAAATGACAGGAAATATAGCAATTCAAAAGGGAACTAGACAAGAGTGTCCTTTGTCTCCATTACTGTTTATATTCATCCTAGAATCCTTAAATGATCTAGTAAGAGAAGACAAGTAAATAAAAGGTTTGAAAGTTAAAGATGAAGAGTTCAAACTCCAGGCATTTGCAGACCTAGTTTTTATTTTGGAAGACCCAGTAGAATCAATAGCCTCATTGTTAGACACAATACAAAAATTTGGAGAAGTGGCAGGTTTCAAACTAAATACAAAAACCCCCAAAGATAATGACTAAGAATTGTACACAGGAAGAGAAAGATAAGATTACTAACAGTACAAAGTTGGAAATCACTAACAAAGTGGTATATTTAGGTATTCAGATGACCAATAAAAACAGTGGCTTAATGGAAAATAATTATAAAAAATTATTAGAAGAAATTAAAAGAGATCTACTAAAATTTAAAGATATACAACTATCACTACCAGGGAGAATAGCTACTATAAAAATGAAAAATCTACCACGTTTCCTTTTCCTAGCCCAAAATATACCGATAATAAAGAAAAATAAATTCTTTGTAGATTTGGATAAAATTGCCAGACAATTTATATGGTATCCTAAAAAACCAAGAATTAGATGGAAATACATGAGAAAAAAGAAAGAGGAGGTATGGGAATTCCTAACTGGGAACTTTATTATCAAGCATCTGCTTTAACCTGGATCAAAAGCTGGATAAAGCTAGAAGATAGGAGAACTCTAAATTTAGAAGGACATGATCTCAAAATGGGCTGGCATGCCTATATTTGGTATAATAAAGATAAAGTGCATTCCAATTTCCATCAACACATAATAAGGGGAGCACAGATAAAATATTGGCAGAACCTGAAAGAAAAATATTATAAGAAAATACCAAGGTGGGTCTCACCCCTTGAAGCATACATTAAACCAGAATTAATGACAAATAACAAGAAATTAACTTATCAGATGCTATTAAATAGAGAAAATAAATTAATAATAGAAGAAAAACTGCTAAGAGACAATATACTCTCTTGGTGGGAGAGAATAATGGTACAAGATAGATATAATAAGGACATAGTTAGAGGCTTTGACAATAAAACTAATGAGTTAGATAAAGTCTGGTTGTCATCAAGTGACAAACTGATACAAAAATGTATAATATTTTACTGGAAGAATTTGTGAAAGATGATGAAGATAAAAGAGTCATGACTAACTGGAAGAAAGATATAGGAAAGAAGTTAGAATTAGATATGTGGGTTAGGAAGTGGGAGTCAATTAAATGCATGAGAGCCACAGCCTATAAGGAAAATGTACTTAAAATGTTTCACCGTTGGCACTGGGCGCCAGGTAAAATTGCTAAATGCTACCCGGGTTATTCTACGCAATGTTGGAAATGTAAGGCCAATTCAGGGTCTTTTTACCACATGTGGTGGACCTGTAGTAAAGTTCAAGGCTTTTGGAAAATGGTAAGGTCACTAATCCAGGAAATAATGATGAAGAATTTGGTGTTAGAACCAGAAATATATCTATTAAATATGTTACCTAAGGAGTATAAACAGCAGGATAGACATGTATTGGTATATATAATAACTGCCGCACATCTATTATTGGCCCAAAAGTGGAAATCAGATATGATACCGTCAAGGGAAGAGTTAGTGGTGAAAGTGCTAGATTTAGCACAAATGGACAATCTGAGCCTGAGGTTGCAAAATAAAAATGGAAAAGTATTTAATAGAAGATGGGCTAAGGTATATGAATGGATGAAGAGTTAAATGTGCAAGACTCTAATATATGTTAGCAATGTTTTGAAAAGCAAACAATGTAAATTCTAAGATTTTAACTGTTAACTATGTTTATGGAATGTAATTTATGTAAATTATGTAAAAACCAATTAAATTTTTTTTAAAAAGATTCCAATCCATGCCCTCAGTGATCAGGACTGGACATTTCTTTGATTTCCCTGCCTCCCTTAGACTTTGTCATTGTGATATGGGGAAAGTTGATGATATTGTACATTATATTCTGAGATGCCCATGGCATGAAGCCCTTAGACTAAAGTATATAATCCCTATTATTTCGCAGCATAACGGACTCTCCAATCTTGAGCTGGTCAAATTTTTACTCTCAGACCTTGACCACTATGTCTCTAGCAGAATGGCGTTATTTGCCTTAGCAACAACGAAAATCAGAATGAGTTTAGTATTTAACGCAAAGTAGGAGAAGTATAGGAGTATAATGATATTTTTCTATTGTCTACATTACCATTTTATGACCTGGTGTATTATGTTATGGCCTATGGTTAAGACAATAAACTTATACTATTGATAGATGATGCCACTGACAGCAAACGTAGTTTATGCAGAATGAGAATAAACCTTGGTTTGCCATTAGTGGCATCATTCATTTTATAATCAGATTCCCTTGGCTGTGTAATAAGTCTCCCCTGGAAGAAGAGACTGATTTGAAAAGGAGAAAATGTCATGCCACTGATGCAGCCCCCAGTGAACACCAGTGACCCAGAGCAGAAGAGCGAGGTGCTGGGGAAATTCATGGAATGTATCACCCGTGTACCCCAAAGCCCTTTTTGGTATCAAAAATGTCTACTGTTGAACTTTTGGTGCACAACTTCCATTTACCCTTCCCCCCCCCCCGTAATTCTTCATTTGCTTTATCTTGAGTGCCTTCAGAGATTCCCGTTCTAGCCAGCCAGTTTCATTTGAATGGTAGGTGGCGCATCAGGAATTACCACGGCCATTAGAAACTCCATCAGTGTTCCTGATGGCTCCAGGACAACTGCAGTGCAGGGATGAACTACTTCTTGCTTCAAACGATCCACAAATGGCCCCTGCCTGGAGGTAGCAGTTATCAGGGCAGCAATCTTTTAAGAAGGAATTTTAGAGTCTGGGTACAGCGTGGACTGTTGTTGAGTCAGATGGAACCCCTCCTTTCCTTCAGGCCCACCCACCAGTCCAAGATGGCACTGTCTTACCAAGTCTCAGCTGTGTTCTCAGCAGCAGTGGCAAAAAGAATACATGAGGTTGGACATGACAGGTGCAAGTACTGAAACTCCTTGAGTAGTGGGAGTCAATTAAATGCATGAGAGCCACAGCCTATAAGGAAAATGTACTTAAAATGTTTCACCGTTGGCACTGGGCGCCAGGTAAAATTGCTAAATGCTACCCGGGTTATTCTACGCAATGTTGGAAATGTAAGGCCAATTCAGGGTCTTTTTACCACATGTGGTGGACCTGTAGTAAAGTTCAAGGCTTTTGGAAAATGGTAAGGTCACTAATCCAGGAAATAATGATGAAGAATTTGGTGTTAGAACCAGAAATATATCTATTAAATATGTTACCTAAGGAGTATAAACTGCAGGATAGACATGTATTGGTATATATAATAACTGCCGCACGTCTATTATTGGCCCAAAAGTGGAAATCAGATATGATACCGTCAAGGGAAGAGTTAGTGGTGAAAGTGCTAGATTTAGCACAAATGGACAATCTGAGCCTGAGGTTGCAAAATAAAAATGGAAAAGTATTTAATAGAAGATGGGCTAAGGTATATGAATGGATGAAGAGTTAAATGTGCAAGACTCTAATATATGTTAGCAATGTTTTGAAAAGCAAACAATGTAAATTCTAAGATTTTAACTGTTAACTATGTTTATGGAATGTAATTTATGTAAATTATGTAAAAACCAATTAAATTTTTTTTAAAAAGATTCCAATCCATGCCCTCAGTGATCAGGACTGGACATTTCTTTGATTTCCCTGCCTCCCTTAGACTTTGTCATTGTGATATGGGGAAAGTTGATGATATTGTACATTATATTCTGAGATGCCCATGGCATGAAGCCCTTAGACTAAAGTATATAATCCCTATTATTTCGCAGCATAACGGACTCTCCAATCTTGAGCTGGTCAAATTTTTACTCTCAGACCTTGACCACTATGTCTCTAGCAGAATGGCGTTATTTGCCTTAGCAACAACGAAAATCAGAATGAGTTTAGTATTTAACGCAAAGTAGGAGAAGTATAGGAGTATAATGATATTTTTCTATTGTCTACATTACCATTTTATGACCTGGTGTATTATGTTATGGCCTATGGTTAAGACAATAAACTTATACTATTGATAGATGATGCCACTGACAGCAAACGTAGTTTATGCAGAATGAGAATAAACCTTGGTTTGCCATTAGTGGCATCATTCATTTTATAATCAGATTCCCTTGGCTGTGTAATAAGTCTCCCCTGGAAGAAGAGACTGATTTGAAAAGGAGAAAATGTCATGCCACTGATGCAGCCCCCAGTGAACACCAGTGACCCAGAGCAGAAGAGCGAGGTGCTGGGGAAATTCATGGAATGTATCACCCGTGTACCCCAAAGCCCTTTTTGGTATCAAAAATGTCTACTGTTGAACTTTTGGTGCACAACTTCCATTTACCCTTCCCCCCCCCCCGTAATTCTTCATTTGCTTTATCTTGAGTGCCTTCAGAGATTCCCGTTCTAGCCAGCCAGTTTCATTTGAATGGTAGGTGGCGCATCAGGAATTACCACGGCCATTAGAAACTCCATCAGTGTTCCTGATGGCTCCAGGACAACTGCAGTGCAGGGATGAACTACTTCTTGCTTCAAACGATCCACAAATGGCCCCTGCCTGGAGATAGCAGTTATCAGGGCAGCAATCTTTTAAGAAGGAATTTTAGAGTCTGGGTACAGCGTGGACTGTTGTTGAGTCAGATGGAACCCCTCCTTTCCTTCAGGCCCACCCACCAGTCCAAGATGGCACTGTCTTACCAAGTCTCAGCTGTGTTCTCAGCAGCAGTGGCAAAAAGAATACATGAGGTTGGACGTGACAGGTGCCAGTACTGAAACTCCTTGAGTACTGCTCCCTCTGATGTTCCTGATGCTGCATTTTAAGGGAAATATCCACCAGAAAGGAATGGCTAAGCGCAGTCCCAGCATCACCACTGTTTCATGGTCCAAGGGGATGTGACTTCCATTCCCCAGGCTGAGACAGAAGCATCTGTTGGTTCTGTTCTCAACAACAGCACAAGGGAGATGTTGTACAAAGAGATGCTTCATTTAGTCACTCCTGCATCTCCTGCCCATCAATTTCATTGAGCTAACCCCTGAGGTCCAGTACTGTGAAAGAAAAAACTCTCTCCTTCGCTTTCTATACATCATGTGTCAGTTTATAAGCCCCTTTTAAAAAGTTATTAATAGCTGTAAAAACATCAATTTTAAAGCTGTAACTTTAAATGCTTTGTGTGAACGGCTAAAGGTGCGAAAGTTACAGCTTCTACTGTTGTGGTAGTTTGCTTACTATTCAGAACACACAGAGGTTTGCCTGATTCGTTCTGCCAGTTTAGCCATTCTCCCTGCCCATCTAATGACTTTCCAGATGTAATTATAAGATGTTTGGCTGATGTACAATTCAAACCTAATTAATCACCGGTTTGCATGAATTAGCCACAATATGCATAAAAGCACAGATTTAGAAGTGTAATTATGTGCTATTGGAATTGTCTACTTTAAGACATTTTTTGGATATTATAAAATGAACCATATCTGTCTGTGTGTATACGCACTCAGGTAAACACATCTAATAGTTATTATATATATACAATAGAGAGGGCACAGGTTTTGGTCAATGCCAGGTCACTGGTGCTTTCACTCACACTAAATAACTCACTTTCAATCCACTGTCAATGCCCTTTGCAACTGGCATTTGCAATCCACTTGCAAATGGTCACTGAAGCAGATTGGAACGGCATTATTTTGCATGTGTGAAAGCCTGTGGGGGAACCACCAGTAGGTGGAAGCCTGAGAACTGCAGTTGGCATACAGGGGTTTAAGGGTCCTAGGTCAAGAACATCTTGACTTGACTCAGACCATTTCCACACGTGTGCAAACCACCGCATCTTAAATCATCGATGGTCCCAGTCACACGGGCAGGAAAATGCGGGGGGGGGGGGAAACGTGGCTGTTAGCCCTGGGGCCAAAAACCGCACAGTTGCTCCAACGAGCAGACCTACCGATGGAGGTCCCGTGGAGGTCCCGTGGTAGGGGGGAGGTGCCGATTACTCCACAGTCCTGCGGCGCGACAAAGAAGCGGGGCGCGGGGCAAACGGGGTTGGGTTTTTTTACAAACTCAAATGTGTGCATGCTCCCTTGGGTGCTTGTGTGCATCCTTGGAGACTTTGAAAAAAAACACCTTTTTCCGAGGGGACATGGGCGGGCGCCGGAACTACCACCGGAAACGCCATCAGACGCCTGCCCTTGCCCCGCGGTTTCAGGAAACTAGTACCTCTGAGGTACTAGTTTTTTACCACGCATCTTCCGCGGGAAGCCTCGGGTTCGCCACGGGAGCTCGACGCTTCCCAGATGTGGTGGTGAGATTGCACCTGGAAAATCCGCCTATCTTCCGTCCCTCTAGCGTGCCTAATGCTCCGTGTGACCACAGCCGATGTTTGTAAAACTTTCTGCACAAGTTTTGGCTGCACCAGGAGTAGCTCCAAATTTACTGCCCTATTACCACATGATTTCCAGATCCACTTTTCCTCTGACTTTTTAACTATGGAGTTGCAAAATTTGAATTTTGTTTTCTGGCACCGTTTTGTGGCATCAGCATTGCATGTATATTGAACTGAAAAAAAATCCGGTTTCCTGAAATATCAAAGAGCCCAATACTGGTGTGGTATTTGGATCCAGGGTTTTCCAGAAGTCCTGATTATTTTATTTTTTATTTTTTGGAGGGGTCCAATAGACCTGAGAAGGGGGGAAAAAACAGGAAAAAAATTGCACACCAGAATATGTGCCCACGGGCAGCAGTCTGACTGATTTGGGCTGACTTCTCTTGGCGGCAAGAGAAGCCAATCCCAAGATGAAGTGGATGGGAGCTCTCAGTGCCTGCCACCCTGGCCAAGCCTCAGCTGACATCTCTTGTGGCTCAGTTTAAACCAAACTGCAGCCCCTGCAGCGGCAGTGCAGAGCTCTCAGCTCCCACCACCCCAGCTGATCCTCACTTGCAGCTCACTTTAAACTCCATGCCAAGACTGAGCCTGGGCTGACTTCTCATGCCCAAGCTGAAGGGGAAGCCGGCCAGCCCCAAGCCAAGCCAATGGAGGCTGTCTTCTGCAGCCTCTTTAAAGTTTAAAAGGACTGCAAGAAGCCCGACAAACAGCTGAGAGGCGGGAGCAATTTGTTCTTGCCTTTCGCTGTTTTTGGATATACCAGTAATTTCCAAATATATCTGGGATTTCCTCAGGATTTCCCCCCCCCAGTTTTCCCAAATGTATTTCAGCATTTGGAATACTGCATTTTGGTATATTCGGGGGGTATTTTGGGGTATATTTTTGGCTCAGGTAGATCCAAATGCACACCCCTATTGGCAACTAAAGAAGAGTGGGGGGGGGCATTGAAATGGCAGCAAGTGTGCTGTTTCCCATGATACACCCAGCCCTTTTTTACAATGATGTTATAACATTACTGCACATGTGCAAAAAAAGGAAGTTCCATCATCGGCAAAGTACATGACAACCCAGCCATGCAACCCCTTTTCAAAGGAAGTGCAAAACACACAGGGAGGGTCAGATCCAAATTCAAGAAAAAAATCCCCATAATAAATGCCCTTTTGTGGAAGGGGTGCCAAAAAAGTTGGAGCATCAGCTGGGGATTCAACTCGCCATGAAATAGAAATAACACTGAGGTGCAGAAAAGGTCTCAGAAAGAAACTGCCAGTGCATTTTAAGATAGGTTAAGGGTTTTCCATCAGTGGTGCTCTAATTATCCCCAGTCTGCTTCATATCCCGCCAGTTCCTTGGTAAACCAGTCAGCAGGTAGCCTACCTAAGCATGAGAGAGGTTGTGAAGGAGCAACCTTGTTTATGGCTCCAGCCAGTCCATATTCCATGAAGCTAGAAGGGCCTCCACAGAGTCAAAATTCCCCAGAGTTGCCCAGCAACTGACAGGATCTATTCATCTCTGATGGCAGACTATCCAAATGAGACCACCACCCCTGCAGGGAGGAGACAGCAAGCTCAACTCTGATTTCAAAGGCTTGTCATCTTACCTTGAAAAAGGCCAAACCTCCAGCCCTCTCCCTAATCAGCTCACCAGTGAGATTCTCAGTACAGAAAAGAAGGTCCAGAATATTTCATTTTTCCATGTAGTGGCCCATCACATCCTGAAACAGTCCCAAAATTGCCATGGTGGCCACCAGGTCCTGAGCTTGACCTGAGAAGACAGCCCTAGCGTGTATGTTGAAACCCTGCGGGGGGGTCACCAAATCTGAGATCACCACCATCAGCTCAGCCAGGGACCCCACTGGCAGGTTAGGTGGAGGGTAAACCAGCAGAATCTGTAACCTGTTCATGGTGCCCTCGTACCTTGTCCACGTTACCCTGGCTCGTTTTAATACTAGTCGTGAAAGCTACAAAACCAGGCTACCTCTTAGGGGTGTCTATGCACTCAGGTATGCAGAAAAAGATGACTTTGGAAAGGAATCAAAACAGAAGAGCTAAAATGGCCCAATGAAGTACATAAGAACTTAATTAGAGCCTACTGTATCAGAACAGGGGTCCATCTAGCCCAACATATTGTTTCACACACTGGTAAATCAGTTGCCTTGGAGACCCAAAGAACCAGGGCATAGAGCCTGAGGCCCAAATTGTTGCTGTCTCCCAGCACAGTATATGGAAGTGTCCTTCAGTCACCATGTCTAGTAGCTGTTGATGGACCTCTTTTTCATGAATCTGTTTAACCCTCTTTTAAGGTCTCTATACTTGCGGCCACCACTACCTCACCTAGCAGTGAATTCCAGAGTTTAATAGCTCGTTGAATAAATATTTCCTTTTGTCTTTCCTGTACCTATTTTTCAACGACTTCATTGGGCACTCCTGAGCTGTAGTAGACCTATTTTTCAGTGACTTCATTGGGCACTCCTGAGCTGTAGTATTATGGGAGAGGGAGAGGGGGAAAATCTCTACCCACTTTCTCCACCCCATGCATACTTTTGTAAACTTCTATCATGTCTCCCAGTAGCCATCTTAGTCCCAGACTGTTCACCTCCAGCCCCCTAATAATTTGGATTGTCCTCCTTTTTACTTTTTCTAGCTCTAAAATGTTTTTGAAATATGTGACCAGAACTGCGCACAGTATTCCAAATGAGGCTGCGGCAGAGCTTTATACAAGGACATTACAATATTGGGAGAAGGGGTTTTAAACTCCTTGCTGAAAGTTTAGGTTCCCGTTGAGCTGGCAGCCCGGATTCCCCCATTGTCCAAGTATATTCCCTCAACTCATCAGTATGGAAGGCTGCTCGTACTTCCTAGCCAGAACCTGGCCAATCCCAGTGTAGGAGTTCTGGCATTTTGTTGTCAGATTGCAGCATAAGTCATTTTGACCACAGTGAAACTGTACGTGTCAAAACAGCCAAAGATGAATTGACTAGTAGAGCATTAAGTGTTGACCTGCCATGGCTAAATTTTGCTGTAGCCAGCTACGATTCTAGCACAAGCAATCCTGAAATCGGTCCATGCTGCTTGGCGGCCCTCTGTGCTTATGACTGAGAGTGGAGTGGAATTTTCAAAGCCCTTTTACAGTTCCCCAAGGAAAGGCAGAAGAGTGAAAGTGCAGAATCCAATTTGCCGCCCGTATGACCATAATTTATGAAACTGGGTAAGGACAACCTAATGCCATTACTCGATCATTTAATCACCTTTTAAGCATATTTCCAGATTTTTTCCCCCACCTCTTCCTTGCTTTTTGGATAGGAAATATATCATTTTGATACTGCTATAGGAAAGTAGCTATAAATGCTGTTATCCTAGTAGCTTTGCTCTGAATTTAACTGTGCCTTTGGGAGCTTACACTGATCCTCCACACTTATACCACGCCATTTCGGTTTTATTTTCTTTCAGGCTAATCACACAATCGATCAGCCATCACTTTGATCTTGCAGTGTCACATATTGAGATGTATACTTTGCTGTGTGGAAAAGTGGTTAGCATTTTAGACTTGTATTTGGGAGTTCTGAGTTTGAGCCCTGGTTTGTTGTGAAGCTGATGGCACGTTCAGCCTAATTCTTTTTGCAGGGTTTTTCTTGGGATAAAAATGGCATAACCCCCATTTTACTTAAAACATCTTTGTGCCACCTTTCCACCCAACTCAGGGTCCCCAGGGTAGTGAACAGTCAAAACCAGTAAAACAAGCTTTAAAAATTAATAGTATAAAACCAATTAAAATGCATACCAAAACAATTTAAAACATAAATGATTATCTTGGGATAAAAATGGCATAACCCCCATTTTATTTAAAACAGTTTTGTGCCACCTTTCCACTCAACTTAGGGTCCCTGGAATGGGGAACAGTCAAAACCAATAAATCTTTTTTAAAAAAAATAGTATAAAACCAATCTAAAACAGCAATTAAAACATCTAACAAGACATAAAATAAAGCACATAAATCTTCACCTGCTGGCAGAAAATAATGATCAAATGGGACAGATGAGAATAAAAGAACAGGAAAGATACTGCAGACTTGGCCAACCTGAAAAGCAGTGGCTGAACATAGCCTAACTCATACAGGACACAGTATCTTATTCCAAGACGCTTAAAGGCTGGACAGTACATCCAGTTACCATGCTAGATTACACAGGGAAGCCATTGAAATTCATAAACATAAACACAATTTCAACAGGAAGGGAGTTTAAAAATAAATAGGGCATGGTTTCCAGTCCTGAAAAACACAAAATGCTCTACAACAGCGCTACAGATAAGCTTAGAATTTCAACAGCCAATCCATATGCAAAAGAACCTCCTCAGGAAACTCCTTCATTAGCACGTCATAGCCTGGAGGACTCCTACAAGATAATGATTCAGCCCTACCCCACCTTCCTGAGTAGATATAAATTACCTGCCTACCATTTTTCTTCTCACCTTGACACAGGGAGTACTCCATCTTTCTGTGTTATACCTCTGAGGATGCCAGTCACAGCTGCTGGCGAAATGTCAGGTACTTCAATGCCAAGACCACAGCCATACAGCCCAGAAAATCCACAACAACTAATGAACTCTGGCCGCGAAAGTCTTCAACAACATGTTCAACATGGCTACTCTCTGAAACTAGCTGCTTGGACAAACGGTAGGCTATAAATGTGAAACCTACATAAATGAAGTGGGAGTGTGTTGCATGGGCAAAACTAGGCCATATATAATTAATGACTAAAGCTGCTATCATTGACTCCCATCAGTGAAAATTCTAACGCTTGCCATGATCGGTTTATACTGTTCTAGGTCTCAGTGTTGGTTAACTTTGAAGTCCACTCAATAATTAATTATCAGTGCTTTCTAATATTCAGCCGCGCAGTACAAGCATAAAAAAGTTGTGAGGAACAGAAATGTTCATTGAAGTAATACTTCTTTCTCTTGGCCAGGGCTGTGGAGACCATGCAGACTACCTATGTGTGTCCCTCTGAACAGTCTTCTGAGGCTGTTTGGGAACTGGCAATGGGCTGAGCAATCTGCTTTTTTCAAGGAAGCTATTTGTCCATCACTGATATTTTCATTGAGGAGCCACTGATAGGCAGGTGTGGAACCTCTGGGTTCCCCGGAACATCATGAATCAAAACCGGTTGGCCCAAGGGTGCTATTCTATTGGCTGTATGTATGTGCATTTATGTAGTATTTTACAGGGAAAGTATGTGTGGATGGTTTTCTGAAAAGCATGGCTTCTCTTCAGCACTGCAGTATCAAGCAGGAAGAAAAGTGATTGCTTTCTGCTTTGCAGCTGTGCCTGTCACCTTGCACAGGGCATTTGGTGATTCCATTGAAGATAGCAAAAACAGTGAAAAAAAAGATGTCAAAGGAGAATACAAGCTAGAAGAAAAATCAATTTTTTATCCATTCCAATTGCTTATATTATGAATTTCATTATAGCCAATTCCATTATGAGAACCTATTCTTTCAATGTAGCCAATGATTGGAAAATGAAAGTTCAGCTGGATTTAATAAGTCATTCAGTGGGCCCTTAAAATACTTCAGTTTATCCTCAGTATAATATAACACTTATGGAAGAAGATATCATGGTTGACACATTTAAACTCTTGTGCCCAAGAATTTTCCCCAAGATTAGACATTTTAGCCTCTATCTGTTATATAAATTCTCATAATAAAATGATTCACTAACTACTAGTAGCACAGCAAAAGCAATTGGAAGCCATACAGTCATTTATCTAGTCTGCCATGTGGCTGGTACAGATGCGACTGAATAACAATTATAACATACAAAAATACTGTTATGAAAGGAAAATAGGACTCATGCAAACACTCATTTTATTTATTTATTCAGCTACTTCTAACACATGTAAAGGAAAACAGTGCATTTAGCAAGCACTCTTGAGGTGAAATTGATTTGAATCCGTGGCTTGGATCCTACACCTTTGCTCCTTGAGCACTTCTCTTTGGGTGCTGTGGATGCCGTCTCCCATTGCAGGGTACTTCTCATGCAAGGTATTTTGGGGCTCTTTGAGGAATATTGGTCTAGCACAAGCAGAAGTACCTAATGCCAGAGGAAGTACTCTCTAAGGAAAAGGACCCAGCACCTAGAGAGAAGTATATGCAGAGCAAAGGTCTAGAATTTAACATTGTTAGCGGGAGTGGAATTTCTTTTCTCCCAAAATACACTTTAATATAGCCACTGAATATAGCCAAATTATTTCATTTCTCTTTGATTTCTCTTTGTAGTTTTCTTTTATATATCAGTGCACCGTTTTGTCATTTCAATCCTTGTTATGTGTTGGGTTTTTTAAAAAAATGCTACACACCACAGGGTGTTCTATCAGGAGGGTAAGAAGGTTGAGAAGACATTGCCTGCTTCTGAGCATCTGTGGAATGAAATTCTGGATTTTTTGCAGAACCTCCCTTCCTGCCAAAGTCGAGGTGCAAGTTGAGTCAGAGTCCAAAGTCAGAGTTGAGCTTCGATCTAGAAGGTCAGTCACCAGAGAGCATGGCCCAGGAAGCGAGGTCTGGCAGTCCAAGGTTATAGACAAGAGCAAGCAGGTCCAATATTCAAGTCCAAAGACAGTCCGAAGGTCACTGGAGTGGAGCAGAGGCAGGAGCTGTGGCCGCAGAGTCCACCGGGTGGTGACTTGTTGCCTCCACATTGCACAGTCTCTCCCTTGACTGGGTTTTATGGGCATCTGCTAGCAGGTCTGACTTGCAGCCAACTGCTTGGGAGTCACCCTGCAGCTACACATCAAGTTGTGTAAAGAGGAATTAATGTTGCTACTAGGATCTCAGTGCATGTGGCCATGAGACAGAATTAAGAATGTGCACATTTATTAATTTTTAGACTTCCCCCCCAGGGTCTTCCAAGGCTGAAGAGCCCAGATTATTCTCTCCTAAATTATTTTTAATATGTTCTGGATTTAAGTCTTTTCACAGACTGTAATAATTTGTTGTGTCTATTTCACATATTTTAAACGTCTTTTTTGAACTTGTTGTTTTTAGCATCATGTCGCCGTATGCCTAAATGGGGCCCTGTGCTGTGTGATTAAATTCTTTGGAAAATGCATGTTTGTTACTCCAAAACCTTATTTCTCAGAGACCAGGAGAGTTTCTCTGAACAGCTAACACCCACTGAGGAACCATCAGCTCACAGTTCTGGGTTATCAAAATAAAGGGACCATCAGCCAGCAGACTGCAATAGTGGTGGGAGGCTACTTTTGAACCCGCAAACCCTGAACAACCAGTGTCAGTGTTCCTCAGTGACCCCTATCCGCTTGCATGGTGACTGTTCAAAGAATTCAAAAAGGATTGTGCCATCCAAATTTCCCTTCGCAAAGGCATGTACAATAACTTAGCAGCTGCAGGATACCTTGGTAGCATCTTTTATAGCCTGGGAACTGGTTTGAAATCAGAAAGCTGAGGGAACGAATAGATGTGTAGTTTTTACAGTGTATGGAAGTAAGCAGGGCAGTCATTCTTAATCAAGAAGGCCAGATGATCCCCGGGGGACAATGCACAAATCTGGGAGGCAATGAGAACTTTGCAGGGTGCATTCGGGGTTTTAGGCAGCCCCTTCTCTCCACCTGCAAATGGTTGTTTTATGTTGATCAACTCACTCTGAGGATAAAACCCCAAAGCCTAGATTTGTTTCCCAGAGACTTAAAAAAGGAACACAGAGAAAATCAGAATCAGATCTAACATCCAGAAGAAAGCTGATAGGCCTTGTACAGGGGTCTCATTGAGATCTACACAGGGCTATTTTTGGGCAGGAACGCACAGGAACGGAGTTCCGGCTGGCTCCCAAGTTGGCCACGCCCAGCAGGAACTAATTAGCATAATAGGCCACACCCAACAGCAAACTCATTAGGATTGGCTACATTAGGGGTGTGTGGCCTAACATGCAAAGGAGTTTCTGCAACAAAAAAAGGCCCTGGGTTTTGACAACAAACAAGGTAAACAGAATAACAAGCAAAAGGTGGGTGTGGCTAGATAACCACACTTCTGGTAACATGGGGGTGTGTCCTAATGTGCTAATGAGCTGTGCTGGCAGGGGGTGGCCTAATATGCTAATGAGTTTCTGGTACTGGGTGTGGCCTATTATGCTAATGAGTTCCTGCTGGGCTTTTTCTACAAAAAGAGCCCTGGATCTACATATCATGTACACGTATCATAAGAGTGTGTGTGTGTGTGTGTGTGTGTGAGTGAGTGAAGTGCCATCAAGTCACTTCCGACTTATGATGACCCTGTGAATTAACGACCTCCAGAATGGCCTATCATCAACAGTCTTACTCAGGTCTTGCAAACGGAGAGCTGTGGCTTCTTTGGCTGAGACAGTCCATCTCGTGTTGGGTCTTTTCCTGCTGCCTTCAGCTTTTCCTAGCGTTATTGTCTTTCCCAGTGACTCGTGTCTACTCATAATGTGACCATCATGTCATATCTTTATATCATAAATGTATCTATATACATTAAGCTATGAGGAGGAAAAATGGGAGGAGCCTAAAGAAGCCAAGGTGGCTCCATAAACAGCTTTCTTAAGACTTGAGAAATAAAAAAATACTCATTTAGAACGTGGAAGGCCCTTGCCTTATAACCAAGGATGAATATAAACAATTGACCAGCGCTTGTAGAGAGAGTTAGGAAAGCTAAAGCTCACTATGAGCTTAGGCTAGCAAGAGATGCTAAAAATGACAAAAAGGGTTCTTTTCTTATGTTCAAAGTGAGAAAAAGAGCAAGGACATGGTAGGCCCATTGCAGGGACAGGAAAAAGAAATTGCAACAGGTGATGAAGAGAGGGCAGAACTGCTCAATCCCTACTTTTCCTCCATCTTCTCTTACGAGGGAAACAGTGCTCAATATGGCAGAAACAGAACAAATGATGAGGGAAGGGAGTTGCAGTCTAGGATCAGCAAAGGGGTAGTATATAAACACCTAGTTTCTTTAAATGAAACTAAGTCCTCAGGGCCAGATGAACTGCATCCAAGAGTACTAAAAGAACTTGCAAATGTACTTTCTGAGCCTCTGTCCATTATTTTTGAGAATTCTTGGAGAACAGGTGAGGTGCCAGAAGATTGGAGGCAGACAAATGTTGTCCCCATCTTCAAGAAGGAGGGAAAGGAGGATCTGGGTAACTACCAACCCATCAGCTTGACGTCTATATCTGGGAAAGTTTTAGAACTAATCATCAAGCAGACAATCCTTAAGCATTTAGAAAGGATAGCTGTGATTATGAAGAGCCAGCATGGGTTTCTCAAGAACAAGTCATGTCAGACAAACCTTATCTCTCTCTCTTTTTTTTAAAGAAAGTTACTACCCTGCTGGATCAGGGGAATGCTGTAGACATAGTTTATCTTGATTTCAGTAAGGCTTTTGATAAGGTTCCACATAATATTCTTTTTGACAAATTGGTAAAATGTGGTTTAGAACCTATGACTGTTATATGGATCTGTAACTGGTTGACCAATCACACCCAAAGAGTGCTTGTGAATGGTTCCTCAACTTCTTGGAGAGCAGTGACAAGTGGAGTGCCTCAAGGATATGTCCTGGGAACTGTTTTGTTCAACAGCTTTATCAACACTTTGGATGAAGGGATAGTTGTTGTTGTTCAGTTGCACAGTTGAGTCTGACTCTTCATGGCCCCATGGACCACCTCATGCCAGGCCCCTCTGCCATCCTCTGGAACCCACCCAACCTCATGCTTGTTGCATCAATAACACTGTCTAACCATCTCATCCTTTGCCATCCCCTTCTTCTTTTACCTTTAATCATTCCTAGCATCAGGGTCATCTCCAGTGAGTGCTCCCTTCTCATTTGGTGGCCAAAGTATTTGAGCTTCAGCTTGAGTATCTGGCCTTCCAGGGAACAGTCAGGGTTGATTTCTTTTAGGATTGACTGATTTGATCTCCTTGCAGTCCAAGGGACTCTCAAGAGACAGAGGGGATGCTTATTAAATTTGCAGATGAAACTAAATTGGGAGAGTTAGAAAATACAGTAGAAGACTGAGTCAGGATAC
>NW_015168806.1:0-23275 GCF_001447785.1 Gekko japonicus
GGGGGGGGGGGCTCCGAAAGAGAGAGGGGGCTCTTTTGCTCCTCGTGGGCGCGGGCGCGCGCGCGCATGCGTGTCCGGGGAGGGTTTTGCTTCTGGACCGGGAAGGGGTGGGGGCTCCGAAGAAGAAGCAGCAGCAGCAGCAGCCGGGAGAAGCGGTGCAGCCGGACCCGGGGGAAGGTCTCCTTCGAAGTAAGGGGCATGCACGGGGTGATGGGTGGGGGTGGTTGGTGTTAAGCGTGCGGGTCTCCCACCGGGGAGGAGGGCGGAGTTGGGATCTCCGCTCGGCCAGCCTCGCAATCGGGCTGAGCTGCGGGGGAAAGAGAGGAAGAGTTTCCTTGCATTGTGTTGCCGGAGGTGGTGGGCTTCCCGGGCTGCGCGGCCGCGGTCTTGGCGCTGCAGGACGTGGCGTTTGGCCAGTCGCTGTGACCAGCATCCTCAGAGGTATAACACGGAAAGAAGGAGCACTCTCTGTGTCAAGGTGAAATACTTGGAAGTATCCCTGCAGATTGTCTCAGTGCAGGAGCTCGTCACACCTATTGATTTATGTCTGACTTCTTTCCTTTCTTTGACGGAGAACCACACTACTGTGAGTGTGTGTGTGGGGGGGATTGCATCTTTAAAACCACACGATCCGTTGCTGATGGCTTTTGGAGAGATAAATAATTTCAGAGCTAAACAATTTAATATAGATGTCTAAGTAGGGGGCTGGACCAGGTTCAGCCCCATGCCACACACAGCCCCCCAGGAATTGTGGAGTCTTTGCAGGTTAACCCCGAAAAGTGGTGCTTGTCTGCATTTTCCTCTATACTGAACTGCTGAAAACACTCATCAGAGGAGGAAATTGTGGCCAAACACTACTTTTTTATGGGGGGGGGGGATGAGTCCAGTGACGCCTTCAAGGCCAAGGAAGTTTAACTCTGGGTATGAGTTTTCCCGTGCGTGCACACTTCTTCAGGTACAGTGAAACAGAACTTCCTCAGCCATTACATATACCGTGTTTCTCCGAAAAGAAGACACTGTATTATATTTATTTTTTCTCAAGAAGACACACTAGGGCTTATACCACAAATGCATAGAAATCCTGCTAGGGCTTATTTTGGGGGTAGGTCTTTTTTTTAGGGAAACACGGTAGGTGGAACTGGAGGGGGGGGGGTAAGTTGCCAGGAAGGGGTGCTTAGAGCCAAGATGGATCAGCTGGGGTTGGATTGCAGCAGTTGGTAGGACCGAAGCAGTTCAACTGACCATTTAAAACAACAGTGTTTTGTTCTGCTGTGCCAGAACTTTCCCTGAATTATAACTCTGTCCTGTCACCAAAAAGGGTATCACAGAGCTGAAATGGGACGGACTATGAGCCGGGCTGATAGAGCTATTTTGAGTTCCATCTCTTTCTCTTTTTTTTGCCATCTAGTCTCAGCTGACTTAAGGGTGACCCTGCAGGGTTCTCAAGGCGGTAGACTCACAGAGGTGGTTTTCCATTGCCGGCCTTTGCATAATAACAACCCAGGACTTCCTCATCCGAATACTGACTGGGGCCGACCCTGCTTCGCCTCCGACATCGGATGAGACAGGGCTAGCCTGGGTTGTCCAGGTCTGGGCCTTTCGTACGGCATAGAAATTTGCTTTGGGCCTTGTGGGTGGGTAGAAGCAGCCTGGAAATGTTTTAAGATACACAAAAATCGCTGCAGTATGCAAGTAGCGCTTGTGGTAACAATTACCAGAAGTGAATGGAAGGACGCGTCCAGTTTACCCACCAGCAACGGAGCGGAGTCCACTCGTGTGTGGGCCCCTGAGGGTGTCCTGAGCTCTCAGGATGCCAAAACAACCCTGCTTTGGAAAGGAGGTTCAGGGAGAACAAAACTCACCTGAGTTTTGGCCACTGTGTGCCACAGAGTGTTGGACTTGAGGGGCCCCTGGCCTGATCCAACATGGCTCCTCTTATGTTCTTATGTAGCCAGTGCCTTCTGTTTCCCTGTCTTCACCTTTCCTCTAGAACACAAGGGAGCTCCATTTTGCAGGGTTTCTTCCCAGTTACTTAGTTGTCTAGTACTGCACTTGATGGATACTTTCTCAGAAGGTCGGTCTAGATGTTTTCAGAGGATCCCTGAGCTGTGGCAGCAAGTTGCTGGGGTGTTTCCAGGGAACCCTGGGTCTAATGTAGTCTCTCAGCAATGAAAGAGGCCTTCCCTCTACTGCCGTATCCTGGATCAAACTGTTGGTCTCTCACCGTCAGTCTTGTCTGCTCAGACTGGTGGTGGCTCTCCAGGGTCTGGGATGGAGGTCTTTCTCATCACCTGCTAGATTCCGGGGATTGAACTTGGGACCTTCGGCATGCAAAGCTGATGCTCTAGGGCTGAGCCATGGCATTTCCCTAACAGCTGAATGCCGACGACTCAACAAATGGCAGTTTGTTGGTATGTGCCAAAACAGGATTTCCATCTAGGCTTGTAGCTGGTTTGTCAATCGTGGCTTCTCCTTACTGTGGCCTGATGTGACACCTGAATTCTCGGATTCCTATTTTTCAAGTCACACCAGCCATAGAGGTGGCATCCTGGGGGTAGATGGGAGAAGTGGCAGGAAGCAGAGAAACCCGGGTTTATGAGCCAATGGGGATCTCGTTACTTCCATCTGGGAGGCTAACTGGAGTGTGTCGCATCAGTTGTGGCATAAACAAGTCCTGGTTTATTGTGACATCTGAATTCTGCCTCACAGGGCCGTCCTGTGAAGTGATATTCCAGTCTACATAAATAGAAATCCCCGGGCTTAAGGTGGGAATATCTTTGCATAGAGATGCGCTTCTCTCCTCCCTGGTGAAGGTCCGACACTCTCAGCCACCGCAGCGCACCCTGGCTCAGTACTGAATTGGGAGAGATGAGGGGTCATCACTGCTGTGGGGGGTGTTGCTCATGATGCCTTAATTTTCTTCCAGGATCGAGTATCGGAGTGCTGGACTAGGAGGAGGATCGTTTGCAGAAGGGAGCTGAGCGAGTGGCCTTTGGCGATCGACCACGAGAAGGATCTAAAGGGATTTGTTTTGGGGGCCCTGAAATTCACCTGGGAACACGAAGTCATTTGAATGTAGAAGGAAAACCCTGAACTAGCCTTGGTTCTGGAGGCAAATGCTGGAACTTTAGAGTCGGGTGAGAGATTCTTGAGGCGTAAAAGGACACGGAGGGACCAAGACTGTGGAAACAGCTTCCGTCAGAGCCCTGACTTAAGTTGAGAACTTGCAAATGGTGGGGAAACCATACATTTGTTCTTACTGCGGGCAAACGTTTCAAGAGACTTCGGCCTTCCTGGTGCACGAGCGGAGTCATATAGCAGACCAAATATATAAGTGCACAGAGTGTTGGAGAACGTATCATTGTCTTTCTGACTTCCACAGACATGAGAAAAGCCATGCAGGAGAGAAGCCCCATCGATGTCCCTTGGACTGTGTCAAATGCTCCGGTCGGAATGCCCCCCTATCCCCGCACCAAGTAGCCCGTCTGGCAGAGAAGGTAAGCCAGTGCCGTGAGTGTGGGGAAGGAGAGCCCTGCTGGGTCAGGCCAGTGAGGGTCCATCAAGTCCAGCCTCCGGTCTCACACAGCGGCCAACCAGTTACTCTGGAGGGCCAACGACAGGGGCACGGAGGACGAGGCCTTCTTCAGAGGCTTGGCACCCTCCCTTCCACAAGGACTTTGGGTGGAGCTGTTTTCTGGGAACTCACTTCCCAGGCACGCCTGGGCCCAATTCAGGTTGTGACTGGCGCAAGAGGAGATGGGGATTCGGAGGCCACACAGCTTCACACAGGTGTGGAGCAGCACAAAGATGAAGGTGTAAGAAAGTCCGGAGGCCAGAAGCAGACCATTAAAACTGCTAAGAGAGGGGGGGAAATACCTTAGTTAAAGGCCTCTTGTTGGGTAGAGAGAAATACTTCAGGAAGGCTAGTGCCGGAAGGCAAGGAAGGTAGGGGCCACGTGAGTCTCCTGGGGGAGGGTGTTCCAAAGGCAAGGAGCCACCTTGGAGGAGGCCGTGTATGTCTCTGGTCCCTACCTGCCTCACCTCCGCAGGTGGGACACCAAGGCCAGGGTTTCCAAAGAGGGTTTCAGCAGTTGCTTTTCAGCATGACAGTCTCACCTAGTGGTGTCAGGACGTTTAGCCCACGGGAGATCCCGGGCTCAGCGCAATGCAGCAGCTCCGGTTAAAAGTTCCTGGAGGTGCCTCTCCAGTCAGAGGGGACTTTCATGAGGTATGGGAAGGGCCTGACTAGGGGGTGGGGAGGCGGCTGAGGAGGGTGTCTCTTGAACGCCAGGAGTCGCTGCTGCTGCTTGTGCCACTGCGGGAACTTCAGTGCATCCCTCCTCTATACATGCAGATTTCCCCAGCGGCGCAAACAGCGGCTCCGCAGAGCTTCGGGTCTGGAAAACGGCCCCTGGGTGGTGTGGGGTGGGGGGCTGATTCCCTTTCTCCTCACATGCCACAGTCCCCGTCTGAATTGAGCCTGTCGTTGCCTGGGAATTCCACCCACATGTGTTTGGTCTGCCAGAAATGGACAACTGAGACAAAACGCACGTTCACAGAGTGACCATGACTGGCCCTTGTCTAACATGTGACCATAATGAACCGTAATGACCATAGGGAACGTCCCTGTGCCTCCCCGGACGTACAGGAAGGGAGGGGAGAGGGACTTCACCCTTCCTCCCCGCACAGTGAAAACTCGGCAGCCCTCTGAAAAGTGGGGAGGTGAACCGGCGGCTGCCCTCTCTCCGTGGCCCCAATCCACACCAGGTCCAGCACAAGCTGTCTTGGAAAGACTGGCGGAGACCTGTGACCGTCCGACTCTCCTGCTAACCGGACCCTTTTTTTCATTTTCCTAGTGTAGTCTACCACTTCCTCTGGCAATCTTGTGCTATCTGGGGTGTAATTTATTCTCTGCTGCCTGCACCCGTGTGCCTCCCTCATGACCCACACCTTTCCATGCCAGAGGAGCGGGGCTGTGTTCTAGAGAGCTTTGGCCACTGTGACTTCATTGGCCTTTACAAGGTAGCCCGATCCCGTCAGATCTCGGAAGCTAAGCAGGGTCGGCCCAGGTCAGTGTTTGGGTGGGAGACCACCCGGGGAGGCCAGAGTTGCTACTCAGAGGCAGGCCGTGGCAACATCTCTCACTTCATGAGGGGCCTCCATAAGTCAGCTGAGACTTGACACACACACACACCCCAATGGTGCCACAACATTCTTGGTTGCGAATTATTATTATATTTTAATGAAGTCAACTTTCAAAACTTTTTAGCAGTTATATTGGTAGGAATCACTCCCAGTTCTTTTTGGAATTTGTTGGAGGACATTTCGGTGGACGAATAATTCACGTGAGCCAGCTTACAATTAAAAAAACAATAACATAAAATTTTTGAAACACGACACGTTACAGAATGAAACCAGTGAAACGAGCCAGGGCCTAAGAACAGCTTCACACGTGCATGGAGCAGCACAAAGATGAAGATGTAAGGAAGTCCGGAGGCCAGAAGCAGAACATTAAAACTGCTAAGAGATGAGAAAAACCCTTAGTTAAAAGGCCTCTTGGTGGCTAGCGAGAAATACCTCAGAAAGGCTAGTGCCGGAAGGCAAGGAAGGTAGGGGCCACATGAGCCTCCTGGGGGGACGGTGTTCCAAAGGCAAGGAGCCACCACGGAGGAGGCCATGTCTCTGGTCCCTACCTGCCTCAACTCCACAGGTGGGACACCAAGGCCAGGGCTTCCGAAGAGGATCTCAGCAGTTGCTTTTCAGTGTGACAGTCTCACCTAGAGGTGTCAGGAAGTTTTGCCTACAGGAGATCCCAAACTCAGCCCAATGCAGCAGCTCCAGTTAAAAGGGCATACAATAGATCAATGGCCAATTACGTGGAAGACGTTGAAATATATGAGAGCAACTAACTACAAAGAGAACATTTATAAAGTCTTCCACAGGTGGTATTGGTCTCCAGACAGGATAAGTAAATGACAAATGTCAATGTCCAAAATGTGTTGGAAGTGTAGAAGGAATGTGGGGACATTTTTTCATATGTGGTGGCGCTGTGGGAAAACGCAAAAATACTGGAAGATGATACAAAAATTATTTTGGGATATTATGAATATAAAAATAGTACTAACCCCAGAGATAGCATTATTGAATATGGTACTGGAGCGTTATAAACACAATGTTAAATTTATGTTAGTATATATTTTGACAACCGCAAGGATAATGTTGGCCAGATACTGGAAGCAAAACAAATTCCTCACAAAAGAAGAAATTATTTATAAACTCTTAGAAGTGGGAGGTCCCGCTGGTGGACCTCCTGATGGCACTGGTATTTCTGGCCACTGTGTGACAGAGTGTTGGACTGGATGGGCCTTTGGCCTGATCCAACACCGGCATCTCTTATGTTCTTATGTTCTTAAGCCTGATGGGAAAGATGAAAATGTATTTTCGGGAAGATGGGGAAAATTGTATATTTGGATTGATAAAGTGTGGAATGTGTAGACTCAAAGATGTAAGGAGAAATGTATGTAAACAACGACTAAGTGAAAAACCAATAAATACACCATTAAAAAAAAAGTCCCTGGAGGTGCCTCCCCACTCAGAGGGGACAGTCTTGAGGTACAGGAAGGGCCTGACTGAGGGGGGAAGGCAGCTGCGGAGGGTGTCCCTTGAACGCCAGGAGTCTCACTCAGCATGGGGCACATCATGGCTCTGGACGTCTCCCAGCCAGAGTCCACCTTGCAAAGCAGCCCTTTTCTCAAGGGGAACGGATCCTGGTCACCTGGAGGTCGATTGTAGTGGAGGGAGCTCTCCAGATGCTACCTGGGGGTTGGCACCCTTAGCCCCTCTGCTTGTGTGGGCCTCACTGCAAAGACCCCCCCCCGGGGGGGGGACATGACCCGAAAGGGGTTTGTCTCCAGGGGACCTAATGACGCTTCCTCCTTCTCTCCCCAGTTCGGCTTTGAGAGCGGCGAAGAGGACGAGGGGCCGGAGGGGGTGTCCGCCCAGGAAGCCCAACCTCAGGCCCACCCACAGCAGGCTTCCCAGGTGAGTCGGGCGGGGGAGGGGAGGGGGGAGGGGAAGCTGTGGGGGCTGAAGCCCCCTGTGACGAACTGACCTCCAAAAAGCAGGATGCTTAGGGCGTCAGACTCAGAGAGCTGGGAGATGAGGGGTTAATGCCTCCCTGTAAAGCAGTTTTGAGTTTTATAAAATCTGGTGAGTCTTGTCCGTCAGTCGTCCTTTGGATTTGGACTTGGCAGTTGACAGTCAGGAGGAGTGTGTGTTTGTGTGTGTGTCAGTCTGAAGGAAACAGATCAGTTGAGAAGCGAAAGGACACAACTCCTAGCCTTTCCTGTACACCAACACATTTGGGGAAAAGTTCGGAAATCAGAACTTTGCGTCCAAGTGTTAGCACTATAGCCGAATTCCCTTTGTTCACGGTCTCCAGAACTGGGGGTTTAGGTCTGCCGGAAGAGGCTGGACAGTTGGTGGGAAAGTGCCCGCCTAGCCGAACAGGAAAGGGGTTATCGCTCCTAGGAAAGCGGAGGATGTTCCTTACCTGTTTATTAAAAGGGTTCAGCTCTGATTTGAGAAGTGAAAAGGGAAACGACCTTAGACTCCTCAGGAGTACAGAAAAAGGGAAAGTTATATTCCCAAAAGGGAAATATGGATATACAGGAAGAAAGTTCTCACTAAGGTATTTTTTACGAAACTTTAATCAAGACATGTTGCTGCTGAAAGAAATCTACAAGATAAACTAATCTCTCACAGTACAGAACGGAGTCTCTTAGAATTTAAGCTTCATTAGCGGTTGTAGATTTTCCGGGCTGTGTGGCCGTGGTCTTGGCATTGTAGGTCCTAACGTTTCACCACTAGGATTGGCATCCCCAGAGGTATAAAACAGAAAGAGGGAGGACTCTCTGTGTCATACTTCAATTATACTCTGTTGCCTGTTCAATAAAACCGACCTTTTTGTTTCAGCTTTACTTCGTGTCAAGTACCATTTCCAAAGGGTTATATAAGGGTTATATACCCCTGCTGATATTACAAAATACTCTGGACTGGGCGAAAGCCAGATAACTTCTTTAACACTCAGTGGGACACCAAGGCAGTTATAAGTTTATAATTCAAACACGCTCCTAAGAGGCTTCTCACCCAGAGTGGGGAACAGTGTTTTGGCGGGAAAATCGGCCCCACAGAACAGAAGGAGAAGGGGTCCGTCATACCCCCCCCCCCCGTCAGAACCCACAGCCAACAACGAAGTACACGCATTCAGGAATGGTTATACTTTTATTGAAGAGCTATAGATGCAGTAACATAATCACTGTTAAGAATGGCGGCAACCACTATAGCAGCCTAGGATGTAGGGCATTCGTGTGCATTCCCCCCAGGCATTGGCCAATTGGGTGACCTCCCGTGCGCGGGCTAAGCTAGGAAACAGTTAGGTGGCAAAAGCTGAGAAAGAGAAGTCTCTCACGGAAGATAGGAGACCTCTGGGCAATACAACCTCCTTCTGCACATCTGTAAAGATAAGCCTTCCAGCGAAAAGGGTGAGCAGCAGAGAAAGGAATGTAATAGTAATTAAACAGGCACAGGCCGAGCTCCCCCACCCCCATGGCGGCATAGCTGACACCCCCACTCATTCTGCCTCCCCCACCAAGCCAGCGGCTTTGATTCCCTAACAGAGGATCACCACTGAGAGTCCCCAAAGTGGGGCTGGAAAGTGGGGCTTTCCAGCTCTCTCTCTCTCTCTCTCTGTGCCAGGGACAGATTGCCCCTCCCCACCGCTGCCCCTTCCTACATCTCTCTTGTGCCCAGGAAGTGCCCTGGGTCTAGATGAGGAAACCTTGCCTGAGTCAAGACGGGTCGCCATACCAGTCTGTCTGCAGCAAGAGAAGTGAGCCGGAGTCCAGGAGCCCCTTCAAGGCGAACAATGTCGGTGGCAGGGGAGGAGCGGGCGTGAGTCACGGCTAGCCTCATTCTGGAGGTATCTGGAGAAGTGAGATGTGACTCACAAAGGCTTCTACCCCGCCACCAATTGGGTTAGCCTTTAAGATGCTCCTGGACTCTTGCTCATTTCTCATGAAACCTCATCCCCTGCCACAAATGTTGTTAGTCTTTTTTTTTTTTTTAACTACCCATTAGGTAAAAAGGTAAAGGTTCCCTTGCTCGAAAGCCAGTCGAGTCCGACTCTAGGGTTGCGGTGCTCATCTCCATTTCCAAGCCGAAGAGCCAGCGCTGTCTGAAGACGTTTCCATGGTCATGTGTCCGGCATGACTAAACACCAAGGCGCACGGAACGCTGTTACCTTCCCACCGAAGTGGTACCTATTTATCTACTTGCAATTTCTTGCTTTCGAACTGCTAGGTTGGCAGGAGCTGGAACTAGAGACGGGAGCTCACTCCGTCATGCGGCAACTCAGGTCTCAAACTGCTGAACTACCGACCTTCCACAGCCTGCAGTTCAGCGTCTTAATGCTTAAGTTTCTCTATACTTTATCTTTTTACCATAGTTTCTATTTAACTAAAAAAGATTAATAATACCAAAATTTTCATTACTTTAAACTATGCATTTATATTGTACCAATCATACAGTTTTTTCCACGTCTTTTGAAATGTTGGGTCTGTTGTCCCTCTCATCAACGATGACAGTTTATCATTTTCAGCCATCTCTAACAGTTTATTCACATATTCTTGCTTCTTTGGTGTTTCCATTTGTTTCCAATATTTTGCATATAATATTCTTGCCGCCGTAGATAGGTGTACTGTCAAATATCTATCACCTTTCTCAAACTCCTTTGGAAATATGTTTAGTAATAATATTTCCGGCAAAAATGGTATTTTACTTCTCAATATCTCTTGCGTCATCTTGTGGACCCATCTCCAGTATCTCTTTGTTACCTCACAAAGCCAACACCTATGATAAAATGTACCTGTCTTATTTTTGCATTTCCAACATTTATCTGAGCAATTTTCATTCTGCTTAGCCAGCTTAGATTTTGTTAGTCTTGAGGGTGCTCCTAGACTCTGGATCTGTCCCTTGCCCAGAACGTGTGCTGGCAGTATCCTTTTGTTGACGCGGCTGCGATGCAGAATAGTTTTCTTAGGATTTTTAGGGTCTTTGTATAGTTTTTTTTTTAAGCGACAGAAATTGCAAACAAAATAAAAAAGCATAAATACGATCTGTATATTAGGAACAGAAACGTAGGGCTGGAAGGCGACCTCAAGGGTCATCTAGTCCAACCCCCTGCACAGCACAGGAAATCAACACCTCCCCCCCGCCCACTCCCCAGTGGTCCTTGCTCTCTTCCCAGAGGAAGGCCAAAGACCTTCAGGATCTCTTGGACAATCTAGTCTTGAGGAAAATTACCTCAGACTCATGAAAAGAGAAGGAGAAGATGAATGAGGGAGACTTGTCTCGGCAGCAGTGTGTGTGAAAAGGATCGAGGGGTCTTAGTAGAACCATGCACTGAGCAAGAGTCATCAATGTGATGCGGTAGTTAAAAAGGCAAATGTGCTTTTGGGCTGCGTGAGCAGAAGTACAGTGTCCAGATCTCGCAATGTGACGGTATCGCTTTGCTCTGCTCTGGTTAGACCTCGCCTAGAGTTCTGGGTTCAGTTTTGGGCCCCACAATTAAAGAAGGATGCAGACAAGCTGGAACCGTCTCCAAAGGAGGTCAACCAAGATGGTGAGGGGTCTGCCACTCTGAACCACTACACCAAACTGGCGCTCGCGGCTTGGGGAGGGCCACAGAGGTAACCGCTGTGCGTTTCCCTTCCAGGGGCAACCCGACAACCCCGGCTTAAAGGCTGAGGCTGGAGACTTTGGGCCCCAGGTAAGAGGATCCTTGGCCGCTGTGACGAATTCCCCACCCTGGCCCTGCACCGTGGCCTTTGGCACGTCTCCCCAGCCCAGAACCTGCCCCCTCCTGCTCCACCACTCCCTCCGGAGCCCGCTGCAGCCTCCAGCTGTGACTGAGATTGAGGGGCACGGCCCCAGAGCCCCGGCACCTCTCCCTTGGACAGCCGCGAGGCCTTCAGTCCTGTGCTCTGGCCTACGCTGCTCTCCTCACGAGTCCTCACCCTGCGACACCCCCTCCTCTTTTCCTGTGCCATCACTTCAGTGGTGGGGAACCTGGGCGGAGGCCCCAGAATAAGTCTCTGTTGTCTGCCTCCCTCTCCATTTCTAGGGCCCGCAGGGGCCCGCGGGGGCTGATTGGCCCCCCCAGGGAAACCAGGCCACAAGGTAGGTTCTTTGGTGGTACTGAGGGTTGTGTGCGGAGAGCAGGCCTGAGGTCGAGGGGACGGGCGTCCTCTCATCCCTTCTCTCTTTGTGATCCCCAGGGTCGAGACGGAGCAGACGGGGCCCGGGGCCTGCCTGGGGATTCTGGCGTTGAGGTGAGGCAGCATCCCCTAACTGGAGAGCCCCAAGTCCCCTTCCGCTCTCTGCTTCGCGAAGGCTCTGGGGGGGAGCTCCCAAACAAAGAAGTCGAGGGCAAAGTGTCACGGGGGAGGGGCACTTTCCCCTTCCTGGGCGGGGTCTCTGGATCCAAGGCCCGGGGCTTTATTGGAAGCTGTCTCAAGTGCCTCGGGGTAGAAAGGTGGCTAATAAATATTTTAAATAAGGGAATCAATAAACAAAGAGGGCCTGCCCCTTGGTTTTCTCTCTGCAGGGTGACCGTGGCTTCGATGGACTCCCGGGCCTGTCAGGGGAAAAGGGACATGGGGTAAGTGGGGCAAACAGGATGGGAAGGCTGTCCGCAAGGCCTGGGAGGGAGGGCAGGCCACAGTGACCCCCCCTCCCCATTATCGTAGCCCTTGAAATAAGTTCTGTGTGTACATGTGCACACTGCCTGTTCCCACAACCACAACGTCCACATAACTGTGTCTTTTGCACACTGCGCTACACCCTTTGAATTACTATGCCGAGCGAACAACACCCAAGAATTTGTCCACAAAATGCCTCGTGCAAGGGGGGGGGGTGTTTGTGGGGGGGTGTTTCTGTCAACTAACCCACGTTCAGGGCTGGCTCTGGGTCTGCTGTCCCTCGCGGGCGTCCGGTTGCCACAACACCTCACTCCGCTCCACTCACGTCAACAGCCCCTGTCAAAAGTGCCAAACCCTCCGGGCCAGGATCTCTTGGTTCAAGGAGTGTGTTGCAAAGCAAAGTTACAAAATACTTGTAAAAGGTAAAGGTTTCCCTTGCTCGGAAGCCAGTAGAATCCAACTAGGGTTGCAGTGCTCATCTCCGTTTCAAAGCCGAAGAGCCAGCGCTGTCCGAAGATGTTTCCGTGGTCATGTGGCCGGCATGACTAAACACCAAGGCGCACCGAACGCTGTTCCCTTCCCACCGAAGTGGTACCTATTTATCTACTTGCAGTTTCTTGCTTTGGAACTGCTAGGTTGGCAGGAGCTGGAACTAGAGACGGGAGCTCACTCCGTCATGTGGCACACTCGGGTCTCGAGCTGCTGACCTACCGACCTTCCACAGCCTGCAGTTCAGCGTCTTAACCACTTGAGTCACCGCAGCTCCAAGTACAAAATACCTGAGAGAGTCTAAAACTCACCCAAGCCTTGGTAGGTTGCCGCCAGGTCTTTTATCCCCACAGCCCAGGAGCAAAAGACCAAGTCTCCCAGATTCTCTGGGAATTACACAAGAAAGGTCAGCCCTGCAGAGTAGGACTGCGGGCTGAGTTTCAAAAGACAAAGCAATTACTTTTGTTAGTGGTCAAGAATCAAGGCAATTGGATTAAGACATTGAGGTTAATTGAATGCAGAAGTAAAAATATATTTGTTTATTAAGGTGCAGGAATATTTAAAAGACGAGACTTGAATGTGGAGAAATAAAACAAATAACTCTAAGCTTTTCCAGCATAGCTAAACATAAAACACAGTTACCTGTTCCAGGTTGCAGAGGCAGTCGGTTGGTTCAGCAAATCACGAAGTTCTCACAATTCAGCCCATCCAGGCAGAGTTCAAGATGGAATGCCATTGCTGGGTTGCTTCTTCGATTATTGGCAAAGCCATGTCCGTAGTCTCCACGCACCCCCATCCTAAGTGAATGCAACTATCTTTATAGAAAGGGGTCTCTGAGTGGGCCTGGGCCTTTCACCCAATCACAGACCGGAGAAATGATGTATCTCTCTCTCTGTCGCTAGGCACATAACATCCCATAATGAGCAAGAGTGGAGGGGAATCTAAACCTATTCTGCAGCTAAGGGCCGATTCACCCACAAACACAGGTGTTGTTGGTTCAGTTGGGGGGGGGGGTTCATTGGCAGGCCAGCGCTCTCGGCAGGCCTGCGCCCTAGGCAATTGCCTAACTGGCCTATATGGATGCACCGGCCCTGCCCAGAGGCAGGCAACAGCCAACCACCTCTCTTTGTCTCTGTCCTGACCTGGATGGCCCAGTATACCTCTGAGGATACCACTCAGAGCTGCTGGCAAAACGTCAGGTCCTGCAATACCAAGACCACAGCCATACAGCCCGAAAAATCCACAACACCTAATGAACTCCGGTCATGAGATCCTTCGACAACATAACAATATTAAGTTTTATCCTAAAGTTTTCCTGATGGATAATTGCCTAACTTCTAAGCATCCAAGTGGGAGATTTCATGACCTCCTTCAGCAGCCTCTTCTACAAGAGAATTTCTGATTCCTCCAGATAACTCAGCAGGTCTGCTGATGGAAGGGGGTGCAGAGTCTGGGAGTGGGGCAGGATCCATTTCTTGGTCTCTTTTCCATTCCATCTCTTTCCCCTCTCCCTCACTGCTGTTTCAGGTGTGGGCAGCATCCGTGAAGATGGAAGCTACAATCCCTGAAGTGGAAGGAGCTTCCTTGGAGCAAGGGCAGAGGGTGCAGGCCACGGAGCGTGCCCAATACCCCCTCTCCTTTGGTAAGGACCCTTTGTGCCTGGATGCAGTTGGGGCACCCCGTGAATGTGACGGGTAGAGAGTTCAGATCAGGATAAAAACAAATCGTTCTACACACAATAAAGAGTTAATTTGTGGCACTCAGTGTCCACTAATTCTGATGCCTCCAAAAGGAGATTAGACAGATTCCTGGAGGGCAATTTCTCCCATAAATTAAAAATTCATATCTCACCTTCCTTCCATAAAAAGAAATCAAGTTTCCGGGGGCGGGGGGAGGGAAGGTAGACAGACCTCATCAGAAATATGCAGACTGGTGGATAAAGGGAGCCTCCACCTTCTGGGACAGCGGAGCTCTGAAAACCAGTACCTTGGGGCCGATAATGTTGGGGAAATCTGGCTTCTGTGCCTCCGCTTCAAGGGGCCTCTGGCAGGCCGCTGTGGGAAACAGGATGCTGGGGAAGGGATGGCCATGCAACATCTTCCCTCCCCGCAGAGCAAACACAGGTCTCAAAGAAGTCTGAAATATATCGGTCGCATTTATAATCCCTGAGGCTCATGGCTACCATGTGCTTCTCTTCTGCCTCTCCCAGAATTTAGTTAAAAGTTTGTAAAACTGTGTTGAGTGTTTCCCAGCCCTGGGAAGGGGGTGGTGTGAAGCAGGGAACAAACAAGCCAACACCCTTCCTTCCTCCTTTGTCTCAGGAACAGGCAGTGAAGAGATGCTGTTGAGCCGTCATCTTTTCAGAGGTGTGGAAACGGCTGCTGCACCTCCGGTCCAGGTAGGACATTCTGGGACCCCCGGACTGTTTCCCAGGGACCCTCCCATTCCCCTTTAGTTCTCTTATTGGTTGGGTGGAGACTGGCAAAGGAGTGACTGAATCAATAGAGAGAGACCAGAGTTCTCAAACAAAACCAGGCTAGTGTGAAATATGGAGCGCCCTGGTCTAGTCAACAAGAGCTCACAGAGAGCTGATTGGAGACCAGCCCACAGCAATGAACTCTTCAACAATTTATACCCTCAATACTCATAGGTTCAGCCCAACTGGAGTAACACACTATTACCAGAAGAATATCAAATTAAAGAGAACAATATTCACCTTGAACTCATACCCAAGTTACCCTAGACCAGTGATGGCAAACCTTTTAGAGACCGAGTGCCCAAACTGTGACCCAAAACCCACTTATTTATCGCAAAGTGCCAACACGGCCATTTAACCTGAATACTGAGGTTTTACTTTAGAAAAAACAACTCATACGTTAACTTAAGATGTTCCAAACAAAGTAAGGAAAGCAATCCCAAATGCTTTCATTTACCTACAATTATTTGGCAGAGAATTCAACATTTTAATGATGGTCTGGGCCTGGCTGGGGCGATGGCACGCGTGCCCACAGAGAGGGCTCTGAGTGCCACCTCTGGCACCCGTGCCATAGGTTCGCCACCACTGCCCTAGACAGTCAAGGATGTTATGTGTAAACTTGATTGTGACCTTATTGGAAGGTATGTATGTATTTTGCTGGTCAGAAACTACAAAGTACAAACCTCACTAGGAGTCTTTGAGAGAGTATGAGGGTAAAATGGTAGACCTAGAGAAATGAAAACTATTCTTTTTGAAGCAGAGTGCCTGGTCAGGCTAGAGAGAGGCTTGAGAGATGACAGTAGCTAAGCCTGCAAAGTCTTATGGGAGAGGAACCGAACAGAGAGACCTCAGCTAATCCAGGCTGTTCAGAAATGCCCCAGGCTCGCTGATTTTTCTGCCACAATGAGATGAGCAGGGGGGACAGCCCGGGTCCTTCTGCCTTTCTCAAGGGAGCTTTTGCTCCTGCAGTTTCTACGAGGCGTCTGGGTGAGAGATCCTCTGACCGCTGTTCCCTTTACCCAGCCCAAGCCATGCATCCCATACCTTCCCAGTCTACTCCCTTCCAGGGTGCCGTCTCTGCCTGGTGTGATCTCTGACAAGGGAATCTGCTTTTTCCTTTCAGGGTCCCTTTTCCTTTGAGGAGGTGTCCATCGATTTCACTGAGGCGGAATGGGCCCTGCTGGATCCAGGACAAAGAGCTCTGTACAGGGAAGTCATGCTGGAGAACTACGAGAATGTGGCCTTTCTGGGTAAGGATCTTTCCTCGCTGTGAATAGCTGCCATTGTGAGGAGGCATGAATCAAAATATTGAACAGCTATTCAGTTTTGAGGCCTGTCCCAGTACTTGGAGTGGGCCCTGTGGCTCCCTGGCAGAGCATCTGTTTGGTATGCAGAAAGTCCCAGGTTCAGTCCCCAGCATTTCCAAGTATGTCCATATGAAGACATACTAGCATGACATGAGCATAAAGTTAGCCTGGTTTCCCTCTTGTCTATATGTGTGTTATACTTTCTACCTCTTAGGGTCAGGTGGTCCTAAGGACCCAATCAAGGGTCCTCCATGATGGAATTTTCCAGAAGATGTCAGCACCCTCCTAATCCCCCTGCCCTCCTGTCTACACAACTGGATACAGGTTCTCACGATTAACCAATGGCCTTGAAAAATACAAGAAAGTTAGCTATGGGGAGACATGAATCACAAATCACAAAGTCAGACCAGGCCACTTAATAATCACATAAACCCTTGAGGGAACCAGGGGGCTTTGCTTCACAGGTCCAGTCCCCTTATACTGGTTGGGATTGTGGGCTTTGATCTTGACCATGGTTCTGTCCTTCCAGAAGAATTTTTACTCTTGAATTTCTTTCCTTCGCCATATAAGAATTATCACTTTCTCTTTCTCTCTGCGAACGAAGGCAGGAGTATCACTGAGACGACGGTGGAGATAGACAACGGCCTTGCATCTAAAGAAAGGGTGAAGATTTCCTCAAGAGTATCCCAAGACCATATTTCCTCCCCATATGAGCCGGCTAAGAGTGAGTATCCTTCATGATTATGTCAAGAGAAAGGGCAAGGAAGTGCCATGGGGGATTTCTGATTCACTTCTGAGGAACATTTCATACAGTCATACAGCCCACTGGGGAAGGAGGGAGGGCCAGAAGGTCCTTCTGGGCAAGAGCTCAGCTGTGGCACTCGAGGGGGTGAGGAATCCTTGAATACTGGATATTCTGGGGAAAGTTGGAGGGGTGGTTAAGATTGGCCAAGTTGGCCAAAGGCCATCAATCCTTATCTACTGCAGTCACATAGATGCCTTTGACTTTACCAACCCTCCCAAGTGCTAACAGGATCTCTATTTTTTTCCAGCAGAGGATGATCTGATTGAGGAACTTCATCAACAAATGCCAAATGAAGGTAAAAATGAAAACTTGAAAGAAAACATCAGGAATCAAGGTGGACCAATAAGAAAGAAAGTCGGTCATATGGTTGAAAAGAGAGATGGAAGACAGCGTAATGTACACATTCCAAAGCACAGGATAATGAAGGCAAGTAAACCCATCTGCTGTGAAAAGTACTTCAGAACCAGATTACAGCTCTTCATACACCAAAGAATACACAGAGTCCAGAAAGCTTTTGAATGCTCAGTGTGTAGAAAGAGATGCAGTGTGAGTGAGAATCTTCAAAAGCATCTGAGAACCCACACTGGGAAGAAATATTTCAAATGTTTAGCATGCAGAATGAGATTCATTAAGAGTGGCAGTCTGCAACTGCATCGAAGAACACATGTGGGGAAGGAACCTTTTGCATGCTCAGTGTGTGGAAAGAGATTCAGTCGGAGGGATAATCTTCAACAGCATCAGAGAACCCACAAGGGGGAGAAAACTTTGGAATGCTCAGAGTGCAGAAAGAGATTCAGTTGGAATGGCAGTCTTCAGAAGCACCAAAGATCCCATACAGGGAAGAAACCTTTTGAATGCTCAGAGTGTGGAAAGACATTCAGTCACAATGGCAGACTTCACCTGCATCAAAGAACCCACACAGGGGAGAAACCTTTTGAATGCTTAGAGTGCGGAAAGAGATTCAGTCGGAGTGGCGTTCTTAAGCTGCATCAGAGAACCCACACAGGGGAGAAACCTTTTGAATGCTTAGAGTGCGGAAAGAGATTCAGTCACAGTGGCAGTCTTCACCTGCATCAAAGAACCCACACAGGGGAGAAACCCATTGAATTCTCAGAGTGTGGAAAGCGATTCAGTCACAGTGGCAGCCTCCACCTGCATCAAAGAACCCACACAGGGGAGAAACCTTTTGAATGTTTGAAGTGTGGAAAGAGATTCAGTCACAGTCGCAGTCTTCACCTGCATCAAAGAACTCACACAAGGGAGAAACCGCTTGAATGCTCAGAGTGTGGAAAAACATTCAGTCACAGTGGCCATCTTCAAGTGCATCAGAGAACCCATAAAAGAGAGAAACCTTTTGAATGCTCAGAGTGCAGAAAGAGATTCAGAGACAATGGTAGTCTTCAGAAGCACCAAAGATGGCACACAGGGGAGAAACCATTTGAATGCTCCGAGTGTGGAAAGAGATTCAGTCAGAGTGGTAATCTTCAAGTGCATCAGAGAACCCACACAGGGGAGAAACCTTTTGAATGCTCGGAGTGTGGAAAGAGATTCAGTCACAGTGGCAGTCTTCACCTGCATCAAAGAACCCACACAGGGGAGAAACCTTTTGAATGTTTAGAGTGCGGAAAGAGTTTCAGCCAAAGTGGCTATCTTCAACAGCATCGGAGAACCCACACAGGGGAGAAACCTTTTGAATGCTCGGAGTGTGGAAGGAGATTCAGCCAAAGTGGCAATCTTCAGCTGCATCAAAGAATCCACACAGGGGAGAAACCTTTTGAATGCTTAGAGTGTGGAAAAACATTCAGTCACAGTGGCTATCTTCAAGTACATCAGAGAACCCATACAGGAGAGAAACCTTTTGAATGCTTAGAGTGTGGAAAAACATTCAGTCACAGTGGCTATCTTCAAGTACATCAGAGAACCCATACAGGAGAGAAACCTTTTGAATGCTTAGAGTGTGGAAAAACATTCAGTCACAGTGGCTATCTTCAAGTACATCAGAGAACCCATACAGGAGAGAAACCTTTTGAATGCTCAGAGTGTGGAAAGAGATTCAGCCGAAATGGTAGTCTTAAACTGCATCAGAGAACACACACAGGGGAGAAACCTTTTGAATGCTCAGAGTGTGGAAAAACATTCAGTCACAGTGGCCATCTTCAAGTGCATCAGAGAACCCATAAAAGAGAGAAACCTTTTGAATGCTCAGAGTGCAGAAAGAGATTCAGAGACAATGGTAGTCTTCAGAAGCACCAAAGATCCCACACAGGGGAAAAACCGTTTGAATGCTTAGAGTGCGGAAAGAGATTCAGTCGGAGTGGCATTCTTAAACTGCATCAGAGAACCCACATAGGGGAGAAACCTTTTGAATGCTCAGAGTGTGGAAAGAGATTGAGAGACAATAGTAGTCTTCAGAAGCATCAAAGAACCCACACAGGGGAGAAACCTTTTGAATGCTCAGAGTGTGGAAAGAGTTTCAGCTACATTGGCAATCTTCAACAGCATCAGAGAACCCACACAGGGGAGAAACCTTTTGAATGCTCAGAGTGTGGAAAGAGATTCAGTCAGAGTGGCCATCTTCAACAGCATCAGAGAACCCACACAGGGGAGAAACCGTTTAAATGCTCAGAGTGTGGAAAGACATTCAGTCACAGTGGCCATCTTCAAGTGCATCAGAGAACCCACACAGGGGAGAAACCTTTTGAATGCTCAAAGTGTGGAAAGAGATTCAGTGAGAGTGGCACTCTTCAAAAGCACCAAAGAACCCACACAGGGGAGAAACCTTTTGAATGCTCAGAGTGTGGAAAGCGATTCAGCCGAAGTGGCAGTCTTCAAGAGCATCAGAGAACCCACACAGGGGAGAAACCTTTTGAATGCTCAGAGTGTGGAAAGAGATTCATTTCGAGTAGCAGTCTTCGACAGCATCAGAAAACCCACACGGGATAAACCTTTTGAATGCTCACAGTGCTGAAAGAGATTCAGTCACACCGGCAGTCTTCAGCTGCATCAGAGGACCTACACGGGGAAAAACCTTTTTAATGCTCAAAGTGTGGAAAAAGGTTTAGAGAGAATGCTAGTCTTCCGAAGCACCAAAGTGGCGAGTGGCGTTCTTAAACTGCATCAGAGAACCCATACACGGGAGAAATCTTTTGAATGCTCAGAGTGTGGAAAGAGATTAAGTGAGGGTGGCAGTCTCCAACTGCATCGTAGAACCGACACAGGGGAGAAACCTTTTGAATGCTCGGAGTGTGGAAAGAGATTCAGTAACAGTGGCAGTCTTCACCTGCATCAAAGAACCCACACAGCGGAAAAACTTTTTGAATGCTCAGAGTGTGGAGAGAGATTCAGTCAGAGTGGCAGTCTTCAACAGCATCAGAGAACCCACACAGGGGAGAAACCTTTTGAATTCTCCAAGTGTTGAAAGAGATTCCATCACAGTGGCAGTCTTCAACTGCATTATTGAACCCACATAGTGGAGAAATCTTTTGAATGCTCAGAGTGTGGAGAGAGATTCAGTCAGAATGGCAATCTTTATCAGCATCAGAGGACCCACATAGGAAAACCCTTTGAGTTCTCAATGTCCATGTCCAGCACTGCCAGACCCACACTTGGGAGCCACCCCAAGAGAGTCTGCTATGGCATGGATATGCAATCCCAATGAGCGAGGAACACACACACCCCGCACCAAGGTCACTGACAAGCCATTGGCCATCAGCCTCCCGTACCGTAGTGGCAGCCATTGTCCCAGAGGGCCCAATGGGGCCAGGTTGAGCAGGTGATGGCTGAGGCCCCAGAAGAACCAAGGGTGGACTGCAGTGATCAGAGGCCGCTTCAGGGGGCAGCAGGCAGGGAAGAGCAGGAGGAAGTGACCAGAGCCCCAGAAGGCTGCGACAAGTGGCACGGGAAGCCAGGTTGTAGATGGGAAGTCAGGAGATCACAGGCCTGGCAATAGGGCAAGGCCCCTCTCTTCGGAGAGGCACTTCATGGGCTGTTTGCCAGCGGGGTCCCACAGGGTATGGTGGAGAAAGTGGAAGCACAGAGGTGAACAACTTCACCCTGCTCGTTTCCAGGGGTAGATGGGTCCAGGTGGGCACACCCCATGCTGAGACAGCTGGTAGAGTGATTTTGTTATTGGGGTCACCTGTAATGCTCCGTTTAAGCTGCGGAGTCTTGTGAGCAAAAATTCTACTTCATCATCATAGACCTTTATTGGCATAAAATAATATTAAAGGAGGAAAGGTCAAAACCAATCAGTTCAGAATAGCATATCCCAGAGTAAAACTGTACGTTAAAAACTATGTGCTAAAAACTCTTGCCCTTTGCTTCCATACAAGTGAGAGGAACTCGGCCAAACATTTCAGTTATTTCAGGGGATTTATCAGAAAGCAAGAAGTTAGACTCATTGCCAACAATCTTTGCAGCAGGCAAGAGAGGGCATATCAGATGATGGCGTAGTAATGGGTACAACGAAGAAGGATATGTTGCATTGAGTCAGGTTCATAATCGAAGCAGGTGCAAACTCTGTCCTTATAAGAAGTACCCTTGTATCTCCCTGTCAAAACAGCAGAAGGAAATAAATTAAACCTAGCCAACATAAAGACTCTGCGATGAAGAAGGATTGTCATATTGTGAAGATAATGAGCCTTTGAAGTACTACTTTGTGAGCTACTGGCATTAAAGTTGTGAGCAGTTTGGATACTGCATGAATTAGTTTGCTCTGGCGCCATCCTTCCTGGGTTAAGACAAAAACTGTGTGACCCGGAGGTTAAAAAACTGTGAGCCAGCTCACACTAACTCAGTTTAGAGGGGACACTGGTACCGAAACCCCTCTTCTCGCTGAAGGGACATCTTGGCACCCAGACAGTCATAGGTCCAAGCACCCTTCACTTTAAAAGCACCCCAAAATCACATTATTTGGGCACTACCTGGTCTGAAAATACAGCCAAAGTGGCTATGGTGTCACGTAAAATGGATGGTAGCAAGTCTGAGATGAGATTCTGAAGGTGAAGTTATGGATTTGACTGCTAATGACCCCGTTCTCACCTTATTTATTTTATTATATATATATATAGAGAGAGAGAGAGAGAGAGAGAGAGAGAGAGAGAGAGAGAGAGAGAGAGAGATAGATAGTGTCAGCCTCCGGCTGCCTTGTGGGGGCGTTTGGGTCGTGGGTTAGCTCCAGCGTGATATTCGAGAAGCTCAGAGTTGCCCCTCAGAGTTGCCGTTTGAGAATTTACGCAGACTCTCTTTCAGCCATGTGTACTGCTAGACGAGCACGAGTTACTTCACTCCTCTCCGTCTCTCTCGCAGCTTCCACACTCTCCTCCTCCCTGGGTACACCTGATGGCCATTTTATTTGCTTCATTTACATCACAGCGTGAACCCCACCACCGAACTCTTAAAGTGACTCCACCAACAGACTGGTTTCTTCTCCAGACTCTCAGAACATCTTGATTTCCCACCCCTCTCTCCATCTGTCACAATATTGTCGCCAAGCCCAATCACCCCCGCGTCCCCGCCGTCCCCCTTTTGAGGCCCCATCTCCCCTTTGGGGTTTATAGGCCAATACTCCCGAACCTCCGGGGAACGGTTGGGGTCTGCTTGCCCTGTTCTCCCTTGAACAATGGGGGTAACTTCCTGCATAGTCGGGAGGAGGTTGAGAGTGCCCTCCCGACATATAGAGATAGATTAGATAGATAGATAGATAGATAAGATAGATAGATAGATTAGATAGATAGATACACACACACACACCGCCCTCCCTAAACGGGCAATATCACAGTGGCAGGAAAGGGTCTTCCGGGAAAGACATTGTTTAAACTTAGAGTAAGCATTTCCCTACCAGGCTTGACCTTTAATGACCTGTTTGCCATAGTAATGATACCACTTCACACCTTTCAGCCATCCCCAGTAGCTTCCAACAACAGAAGGTCATCAAGCAGCCATTAGCTACCTTCATGTTTCACACAGGCTTTGTTCATTCCTCGGACTACCATTCAGCGTTTTCCAACAGAATTGTTTTACTTCCGGTTACTCTCATCTTGTTCTAGAGGCAGTCGCATCACCACGCCCCCCCCCCCAGCCTCCGGGAGCATTTTGCCATCTAACCTGACAGATCGTCAGACCCCCAGTCTAGTTACACTCAACAACTCTCTTTCGGCAGTGGAAGTTTATTGAGTTATATGCAAGATCCAGAAAGTCACCGTGTTAGAACTAAAGTATTTCGGCAAGTACAGACTTATTATAGTAAATTCAAGCAGGGCCCGTCCATCCCGCAATCATACGTCACACACTCACACTCCGCCTAGCATTGCCATGCCAACCAGAAGAGATGTTCTGACAACTGAGAGTTCAGGATGGTACAGGAATGTTCAAGAGCACCTTCTCCTGGGGAAACGAAAGAGGAGGAGAAGGGGAAAGTTACATCTTCTAAAAGCAAAGG
>NW_015168806.1:23315-32317 GCF_001447785.1 Gekko japonicus
TCCCTTCACAGTTATGGCAACCCAAGCGAGCACAGCGTAGCAGGGCTTGATGCAGATGCGGCCCCATTGCTGTGTGTGTCTTGGGTTCCTACGTACTCCACACACCCAAATTCGTTTATGTCCTTTCCCATCTTTGCAGCTGCTTTTGATTTTCTGGAATGGTAACTATAATTTCCGAAACACCCTCTTTTTATTCTTGCTGCTTCCTTTGTTTGTAGCAGCCTTGTATGTTTGCTTTATATTGTGCATTTATTTCTCAGTGTACTATTTTATTAGTATTTTGATTTTCAATCAAATAAACTTCCTGGTTAAGCTACAGCCTGATTTATTCCTGAGAATTTCTCTAAGGGAAGAATCCTGGTATACAATTGGTGGAGATCTCGACAAGTTATCCTCCTCCCACTAAGCAAAAAGGTGTCTCCTTAGAGCTAATCACCCCCCCCCCAATCGGGAGACCTCCCCTTAAGTTAACAGCTAAATGATGGAAACATGGGCAGCACTCTGTGTCTCTGAGTAACATGGATTTGTGTAGTCTGCTTGAATCCAAGTGAGAATGGCAGACTATATATGACATAAATAATGTCCGGCCGAGGTTCCTCATCTCCCCAAGCCCTGCCCTCTCCACGGCTCAACCTCCAAATCTCCAGGAATCCTTCAATCTGAAATTGCGACGCTAGGAAGGTCTGGCCCCCCCTTGAGTCTTCCCTCAAAGGCCGAAGCAGCCTGCCCCCTCCCCCTGCCTTTTACTCACAGAAACCCAGTGTGGAATGCTGTGGTTGCCCAGCAACCGTCATTGAGGGAATCTGTTTCTTAAAGCTACAGGTTGTCGTGGAAATCACAGTTCTGTTGTCTAGCTGAAGGTCCAATATAGAAAGACAGCCATGAAACAAGTTTAAAAATTTATTTGCGAGGCAGATAGGTGATCACGCACGTTTTCAGGGTGGATTGCATACTTATAGAGTTTTAGACATGCACACTAAGAGTTAAATGTGTAACTTTCCTCCGCTTGCATCTGTACATCCTGTGATCTGTTTGTTGGAAACCACACTTTTCTCAGAATGGCTTACCCAGACCATCTTGTGGTTTTTTGTTGCTGAAGTTTGCTTCTTGCAAAACTGGCTTACAGATGTACTCTCAGTGCAGTCTGTCCTCCAAGCAAAGACAGGTTATATGGGGGGGGGGGTATAGCTGCCCTAATGCTCAGATGCACGTTCATATTTCAGTTGCCCCCATTGGTCCTCAAGGGCCCACAGGGCCCAAGGGTTTATCCTTAACTGAACATACTTGTCACCTACCGATTGTCTGTGGGGACAGCAAAACACAGACACAACAGCAGGACAAAGCAGCATACAGCAGCCTGCAAGACGTCGGGGCAATTCCGAAGCCCACAAGGGCCACATAATTTGCCTGATGCACCCAAAATCAAGTAACCAACCCGTTATTCGTGACCACAGGTCCGTCTGAGGGATTCCTGGACTAAGAGTGAGCTATTGGTGTCATTGACATGCACGCAGCACTCCTCCTGACCAATCAAGGCACAGGTTCCTCCCTTTGAGGCTGGGATAAAGTCGAGAGCCAGGCGATTCTGAAGAGCCAGCTGCCTAACCTCACACTCTTCTTGGACTATTGGCACAAGACTCTGCCCAGTTTCACTTGCCAGGCTCTCTAGGATCTCCCGATGGTGAATGATGGGCTTTTCTGGCACCCGCGTGGTGCTTGCCCAGGGAATTAAACAACACAAACTACAGTTTAACGATTTATAGCTTTCCTGGTTAGGGCAGGCAGCTTGGCATCTTCTGTAGTATCTTTGGGTTGCAGGGCCAGTTTCCTTCCCTCACCAACTTCATGGCACATTGTATGCCAGCCATGAGAGGTTGCATTTCTCATTTTTTCCCCTAGGCCCATAGATGTGTTTAAGATCTCCGTGTGATTGGTTGCAGCCCTGTAAATAAGAACTTTCTCAGGCATGTTTTCCCCGAGGCAGCAGTGGTCTCATCGTTCCAGAGATGATGTTTTTTGAGGGATCTGTGGATTGTCCCTGCAGATTCTGCATATAGAAGAGTGCAAAGACCAGTATAATTAGAGGGTGGTCCTTTCATGATGACTGAGCCACACGGCCAGAACACTCCAGGTTGTCACCAGGTTCATAAACCACAGTGGTGGCATTACAACAATATGACGGATTAATGCAAAACTCGAGGTAAAAGTATTTATAGGAGTAAAATCTCAACTCTTCTGAGTTGGCCAAGTGGTGGGTTTGATACTGGGGTACAGAACCTGACAAAGGTTAGTCAAATGCAAGAAAGGGGGCCAATATTAAAAACTTAATGAAGGAAATACATTAAAAAATACATGCATTTATTAATCAGAAATTTTAAGATTATATAAGGGCCCAATCACACGTTATGTATAAATAACAAACGATAAAACACAAGGGCTGATAAATCAAGTGGTTCTCAGATATAAACCTAAAAATAACAAACGATAAAACACAAGGGCTGATAAATCAAGTGGTTCTCAGATATAAACCTAAAGACAAAAAATGTATAAATCAATGTATCCCACAATTTTGAGTCTAAATGCAAAAAGTAATAAGAACCCCATAATTACTTCTGGTCCAGAAATCGCCTTCCTATGGTTGTAGGGAGCCAAATTGTCCTCAGGCAAAGCGCACTGTTGGTCAGCTAAAACTGCTGGAGAACCACTTGGCAGGTGATTACACTTTTAGAGGCCTCATTTGTACTTTTTACTCTGTGCCTGGTGGTTTTATTTTGAAAGAAAGTCAATGGTACATATTTATTTATTGGCAATATATGTTTACAGTCCATTTATTTGTTTTAATATATGTGTGTGAAGCAAAAGTGCCTATGAAGGGTTAAGGGATATAACAGTATGTTAGCCTCCTTCCTAATGCAGCTGTTTTAAGTTCGTTATTGTTAAGGTGCTGATTCTAAAGACAGGCAGACCTACCAATTAACTCTATTTGGAAAAACTGTTTTGACCGCAAAGTGGGGGCAGCTGATATTTGAAAGGGAAAAAGAGTATATCTTGCCACCTTGGCTGGGGGGGGGAAGTTAGCCTAGGAGCTTCTGGGAACTCCTGTATGCTGTTCGTATTTGCAGACCTCGACTGACTCCACATTCCTTGTTGTGATTTATGGCCTATGCCTCCTGAAACTGCGCTGTAGAACACAGGTAGTTTGAGTCAGTATTTTGTTTATTTTGTTGTACTCCTTTTAAAACTTAAGTTGGCTCATGTGTGCGCAAGTCTCCTGTTAACCCACAAGAAAGCCTAGCTATCTTGACAATGTGTTTAATTTCCCATTTTTAATCTTTTACAGCAACTTGCTTCTGGTCCTTATTGAATTTATACTTTGTATTTACATGATTGTACTATATTTGTATAATAGCCAATATGTTCCTCACTATTGACCTCTGTCTGAGGAAGGCCTATGTAGGCCAAAACGCGTCAGGTCAGATTGATCAGCCCTTGTGTTTTATTGTTTGTTATTTGTACATATCGTGTGATTGGGCCCTATATAATTTTAAAATTTGTGATTAATAAATACATGTATTTTTTGTGTATTTCCTTCATTAAGTTTTTAATATTGGCCCCCGTTCTTGCATTTGACTAACTTTTGTCAGGTTCTGGATTCGAAATTTTAGGTTCAGGTTTTTTCCCCCTCCCCCCCTTCACCCTGGCAACAAAGGTCCGCATGGTCAAAGCAATGGTATTCCCAGTAGTCATGTATGGCTGCGAGAGTTGGACTATAAGGAAGGCCGAGCGCCGAAGAATAGATTCTTTTGAACTATGGTGCTGGAGAAGACTCTTGAGAGTCCCTTGGACTGCAAGAAGATCAAATCAGTCAATCCTAAAAGAAATCAACCCTGACTGTTCCCTGGAAGGCCAGATAATGAAACTGAAGCTCAAAGACTTTGGCCACCAAATGAGAAGGGAGCACCTACTGGAGAAGACCCTGATGCTGGGAAAGATTGAAGGTCAAACAAGATGGGGACGGCAAAGGATGAAATGGTTAGACAGTGTCATAGATACAATGAACATGAAATTGAGCAAACTTCAGAGGACGGCAGAAGACAGGAAGGCCTGGCATGATATGGTCCATGGGGTTGCGATGAGTCAGACTCGACTGTGCGACTGAACAACAACCCCTTTTTTGTCCCTGTTTGTTACTGGATTACCCGCGTCCTCCATGGAACCCATTTCACTGGCGATGGGGCCCATGACTCATTCACACATTGATCAGAGAAGGAATGCTCGGTACTATGGACTGGGGCCCCTGGGGGATTCTGCCAGAAAGAGCCATTCCCTGGGGAAGAGAGCGAAGGTGTTCCTGACTCTGAATCTCTTGGACTATGGACCCAAAACCAGCAGTGACTTAGCAGTTCTTTCTGCAAGGGACAGAAAGGGGTTATTGACTCTACTCAATCCTTTCCCCCTTTTGTGAGGAGAAAACAGGTTTGAATCCACGAGCAAACCATGATTAAAGGACTAAATCTCTACAAGTCAGAAAAGAAGTGCCACTCTTGAAGTTTGGATCCAAGCATCTTTTCCACACACTTTCACGGCCACAGGCCTACTCAGGAGAACTAAGGAGGAGCCTTCCCACTTGGGGAGGGGGTCACAGTGTCTGTTTCCCTTTCTTGTAAGATTTCATCTCCTGGGTGAATGGAACGGACAGCAGCATCTGCTCTCAGGGGCTGAAATCCTGCCGTGTCTCTGGAAAGGGCTTTTCACCGGGACTGCCAGGAGAGCAAATAAGAGCTTAACTTACCATCTCCCTGCAAGAAGGAGTCGTGTGTCACTCCCATTGGTCTACAGATTGGTGGGGGGAAACCCAAAGAGCAATTCATGGGGAGAGAGTCCAGGACTTGTTTGGCTTTTGAATGAGGCAAGGGGCAAAGCCCAGGGGCCGCTTGAACCCAACGTCCATACAGATTTTCTTTCGCCTTTCACCCTCGGGCTAGACCTGTCCACACAAAGGATATAGTCTCAGTCTTCCAGTGGAATGTCTTTCAGGTCTAAGAGGCTGGTTGAAACCTCTTGAGCCATGAAGGTGCAGTCATGAGAATTTTCACAGATGGAGTCATTGGACAGAAGGGTTCCTGCATTCAGGGTAGACCACCTATTGGTTCCTATTGGCACCCTTCTTATACTCCGGCTATTGAGAAGGTTTCTCTTGCGAGCCAGTACTCTGATACCTAGTGAGGCTGTGGCTGATGCTCAAGCATTTTCCACTCTCCAGCCACGTACATGTTTTCTCTCCTGTGGGCATTCTCTGGTGATGAAAAGGGTTGCTACTGACACAAAGCTTTTCCCACCTGTGAGGCAAAAGCATCCCTCTTTCCTCCTAAGCATGAATGTGAACACTCATGGGCATGCTCCAGCTTGTAGTTGTCCATAGTTGGGCCTCTCTGCCTTCACTTTTCTTTTCTCTCTTAAGTCCAGAGTCAAGAATGTGGTAATAAGGAATTCTTGGGAACCTGCTGGATGGGGGAGTGGGGGTGGGGGAGCAGAAGCAATGTCATAATCTTCTAGAAGGTTCCAGTGAGTGCACACCCTGATAGGATCTGGAACATTACCTGACCCCGGATGGTCTGAAAGTATAACTGGGCTAGAGACCAGAGGGAAGCCATGTTAACTTCATGGTTTTGTTGGACTGTGGCCTGGATTATGCCAAGGTCACATTGCAGTGAAGGGCTACCTAGAAAACGCTTAGGCCTCTTCCCTTGGACTCTGAGACTCCAGGGGGGCTGATCTCTGTCAGCTGGGCATCAGTTGTAAAAGCGGGAGATCTCCAGGCCCCTCCTGGAGGCTGGCAACCCATTTTGGACCAGAAGGGGTGAATAAAACTGCGAGAGTTCTGCATTCCCATTTCTAAAATACTGTGCTCCAGTGTCTGCAACGTATCGCAGTCTTTGGGGGGTGTGTGTCTTTGCAGTTCTGTTCTTTAATGCCCGTTCCGGAGACATTTTGGCCTGGAAGAGTTTGTAAAACTGCATTTTCATTTCTAAAATGTTCCTCCATTCTTCCATTGGAACGGCTCAATCAATGAAGACAGGTAAATATTGCCCAATCAACGAATGTCTTGCTAAAGGAAGTGTGTTAAGGATCTATCTTTATTTCTTAGCATATGTATAAATGTGTGTGTGGTTGTGTATTGCTTGAATGATATATATTCCCCAGTAAAAAGACATTATAGTTTACTGAATACAGTCTGTTCTGATAGTTACAGCAAAGGTGGGACTTCTGTATACATTGGTGTGAACCCTAATTTGCCTATTGCCAATTAATAATCATAAGGTCCCCTAGACTAATTAAGGATTCAAGGCAATTTGGCTAACACCGGAGCGATGTCATAATCTTCTAGAAGGTTCCAGTGAGTGCACACCCTGATGGGATCTGGAACATCACCTGACCCTGGATGGTCTGAGAGTGTAACTGAGCTAGAGACCCGAGGGAAGCCATGGTTTTGTTGGGACTGTGGCCTGGAGTATGCTAAGGTCACATTGCGGTGAAGGGCTACCTAGAAAACACTTCGGCCTCTTCCCTTGGACTCTGAGACTCCAGGGGGGCTGATCTCTGCCAGCTGGGCATCAGTTGTAAAAGCATCTCCAGGCCCCTCCTGGAGGCTGGCAACCCCGTGTCCCACCTTTCCAGAGTCATTTTGGACCAGGAGGGGTGAATAAGAGCGCGAGAGTCCTGCATTTCCATTTCTAAAATACTGTGCTCCAGTGCCTGCAATGCCTGCCCAAGGCCGGGATTTCCCTCCTTCTCCTTCCATCTCCAGGCCCCTCCTGGAGGCTGGCAACCCCGTGTCCCACCTTTCCAGAGTCATTTTGGACCAGGAGGGGTGAATAAGAGCGCGAGAGTCCTGCATTTCCATTTCTAAAATACTGTGCTCCAGTGCCTGCAATGCCTGCCCAAGGCCGGGATTTCCCTCCTTCTCCTTCCATCTCCAGGCCCCTCCTGGAGGCTGGCAACCCCGTGTCCCACCTTTCCAGAGTCATTTTGGACCAGGAGGGGTGAATAAGAGCGCGAGAGTCCTGCATTTCCATTTCTAAAATACTGTGCTCCAGTGTCTGCAATGCCTGCCCAAGGCCGGGATTTCCCTCCTTCTCCTTCCATCTCTGGGCCTGCAAAGGGAGAGTTTATTCCCGGGGGAGGCAGCCAGCCCTTGAATCCAGCCCGCCCCCAACCGAGTTTTGCGGCCCTTCGAGGAGCTGGCTGACTGGGGGGAAGGGGGGGGGAGCTTCAGCCTCCTTTCACAGCGCGGGATCCCCCGGGAGCGCAGCCCGGTAGTTACTCCCGAGCAGCCCCATTCAGATGCACAGGGCGTGGCGGAGGGCGCCTTTTGCCTTCCTCTGCAGCACTGCAAGGGGTCGAGCCCGCTGAGCCGTTTGCAAGAGGGCGGAGGGGGTCGGGAGGGAGGGGCTCCGTTGCCCCTCGCGTCTTTGTGCGCAGGCGTGGCCCGGGCGGGGCTGACTGCTGGACGAGAAGGGGGGGGGGGCTTCGGGGGAAGCAGCGGCAGCAGCAGTCGCTGGGAAGAGCCGCGCCGCCGGACTCCCCGGGGAAGGTCTCCTTGGAAGTAAGTCATGCGTGGCGCGGGGGCGGGGGGGGGGAGAGAGAAGAAGGTTTTAGGTCTTGGAAGGGAGGGAGGCGGGGGTCCTCGTGGCTGCCCTGGGGTTGCCATCTCCCGGGTGGGAGATTCCTGGACATTTTTTCTTGGGTGGGCGGGATGAGCCTTAGAGGGGAGCCAGGCTCCCTCCATTGTCGCTCTTTTCTCCACCCCCCCGGGGGGGAACCGGCCTCTGCCTGCCGGGGGTGGGCTGTGATCCCGGGAGGACTCCAGGAAGGGGCGGAGGCGGAGCGTGGGGAGACCTTCCCCCGGGGCCCGGGCCCTGCCACGTGGAGGGGGGTGTGTGGAAGAGAGGCGCTTTGAGAAGCCGGCAGTCCGGCCAGAAGCCTCTCCTGGGGGCTGCAGCGGAGAAGAGCCGGGAGACACCCCCCCTTTCCCCTCCAGGGACGCTGCGGGCGCATCTCGCTCCCTCCCCCCCCCAGGGAAAAGGCCCCCCTCCCCACGGAAGCCTCGCCCCCCTCCATCCCGTGTCGGGGAGTGCAGCGAAGGAAGGGCCCTGCTCCTCCGAACACGTGTCTCTCCTTCCCGGCTGCCTTCTGTGCGCCCACCGGCCTCCCGCGAGTAAGGCAACGGGGGGGGGAGACGCTGTGGATTCCGCCCTCTCGGCTGGCGCTCCTCCCTTCCATTGGGGGGAACCGCTCGGGGGTAGCGCCCCTGGGCTGGAGACCCGGAGGGAAGGGGGGCTGATCGCCCTTCCGAGTGGGAAAGGGTAAAAGTCGGATCTACGCGGATCCTCATGAATTCATTCTCCAAAAACATGTTTCCGAAGTACAGGTCCTCATGGATCCTTAGGGTTTTTGCCATGGCCACAGAATGCACCACAGAAACCATGTATCCTGGTGGCACTATGCTGCAAAAACATGGTTCTGGAGCATAGATCCGCATGGAATGCCTGTGGGTTTTGTGTTTGGGACACCCCGAACATACTATTAAATCCCATGTCATGTCCGTGGCCACTGCTTGCACCGCAGAATTCCTGGATCCACAGTTTCATGGCAACCCCCTACTGCAGAAGCATGGTTCCAAAGCATGGGTTCTCAGTGTTTTTGTCTTGGGTCATCATGAACTCACCATCGAATCACATATCATGTCCATGGTCACAGCTTGCACCACAAAAGTCATAGTCCCACATGGCGACACCATGAAGCCACAAGATGGTTCCAAAGCACAGGTCCTCATGGATCCTCCTCAGTGTTTTTGCACTGGGTCACCCCAACATCGCCATCAAATAACAGATCATGTCAATGGCCACAGCTTGCCCAGGAGACGGGTGACTTAACTTTCAGAAGCTGGGGGGGGGGGGAGGATGCTGAGGCTGTTCAGGGTTTGCGGGGGTGGGCGGAGG
>NW_015168806.1:32848-48396 GCF_001447785.1 Gekko japonicus
ACTTGCCCCCTCTGCCAAAAAAAAGAAAACATTTTCGGGGGGGGGGGGGAGTAGGCAGACCTCAGCAGTACTATTCAGACTGGTGGATGTCAGCAGCCTCCACCTTCTGGGGCAGCAGAGCTCTGAAAACCAGTTCCTCAGGACCAATAATATTGAGCAAATCTGGCTTCTGTGCCTCTGCTTCCAGGCCGCTGTGGGAAATAGGATGCTGGGGGGACGGATGGTAGGCTGTTGCCGGGCACCCCCAGGAGCTCTGGGGAGGGGCTTGGGACAGATGTGACGTCATGTTGATGTTGCGTCTGGCTGAAAACCTGGTTGGGAAGTGAGCCTGCCAAGAGACAGTCCAAAAACTCACTCCTATTCCCCTCGAGTCTCCAGATGCGCTCAAGTCACGTCTGGTCCGAATGTGACGGTCACGTGTCACGCAACGTCTTTCCCTCCCCACAGAGCAAACACAAGTCTCACTGAAGTCTGAACTATGTTGGTCACATTGATAGTCCCTGAGGCTCATGGGTACCATATGCTTCTCTTCTGCTTCTCAGAATCCAGTAAAAAGTGTTTAGAAATGTGTCGAGTGTACACAGGGAAGGGGTTGTGTGAAGCAGGAAACCAGCCAGCAAACACCCTTCCTTCCTCATTTGTCTCAGTAACAGGCACTGAAGAGATGCTTTTCAGAGGTGTGGAAATGGCTGCCATATCTCCTGTCCAGGTAGGAGAGGTGAGTGTTACGGGATTCTGGGACCCCCGGACTATTTGCCTGGGTGGAAATAGTCCACCATGTTGGGTGGAGACTGGCAAAGGAGTGACTGAATCAATAGAGAGAGACCAGAGTTCTCAAACAAAACCAGTTTATTGACAATAGAACCTTCTTTAGGGCAGAAAACACTTTAGCACTTACAGATCTTTTAGGATGAAAACATAACTTTTCCATATTCAGCATGGAATACTTCAACACAAACCTAGTGCACTAGTGTGAAATACGGAGCGCCCTGGTCTAGTCAGCAAGAGCTCTCAGAGAGCTGATTGGAGACCAGCCCAGAGCAAAGAAGTCTTCTCCGATTTATACCCTCAGTACCCAAAGTTCAGCCCACATGGATGACGTGAGGTTAACTTTTAGCAGAAGAATATCAAAATAAAAAGAATAATATTCAACTTGAACTCATGTCCTAGTGATCCTAGACAGTCAAGAATGTTACCTGTAAATTTTATTCTGACCTTACTGGAAGCACAGATGCCAGCTTCAGAAAGTATGTTGCTTGTCAGAAGCTACAAACCTTCTCACCCACCTCTGTCTGATGTTGGGCAGCCAGTCGGACCTCAGCCCAGAAGACCTCTACCGGGCGTTGCAAGCCGTGGCTGTTTGGCTCAGGCTGAGTCGGCTGAAACTAAACCCGGCGAAGATGGAGGTCCTGGGCCTGATTCGGGTCAGTTCGGGGTTGGGGCCTACCTCCTGACCTTTGATGGGGCACGTTTGGTGCCAGCATCGGAGGGTTAGGAGTTTGGGAGTGCTCCTGGACTCCTCTTTAATGATGGAGACCCAGGTGGCAGCCACTACCAAGTTGGCCTTTTACCATCTTCGGCTGGCTCGGCAGTTCGTCCCCTTCCTTGGCCGCGATGACCTGGCCACAGTGATCCATGCGGCGGTCACCTCGAGGCTAGACTACTGTAACGCTCTCTACATGGGGCTGCCTTTGTCGCAAATCCGGAAGCTGCAGCTAATGCAGAATGCTGCGGCCAGGCTGCTGATGGGTCTCACTAGGGCGGGACCATATCACACCTGTCCTGAAAATGCTGCACTGGCTGCCAATAGCGTACCGGATTCGCTTCAAAGTGCTGGTTCTTACCTTTAAAGCCCTATATGGCCAGGGTCCGACCTTCCTGAGGGACCGCCTTTCCCCATATGTTCCCCCAAGGGCACTACGGTCGGGGACTCAACATCGACTGGTAACCCCAGGTCCCAAAGATATTAAATTTGCTGTTACCAGGGCCAGGGCATTTTCGGTAGCGGCTCCTACCTGGTGGAATGAGCTCCCGGAGGAGATCCGGGCCCTGCCGGACCTGGTGCAGTTCCACAGGGCCTGCAAGACGGAGCTCTTCCGCCAGGCTTTTGCGTAGGAGCCACCACCATCACTATGCCATCACCGTACCACCACCACTAAATGGAGTGGATGTCATCGGGGAACGAGACGGCCCTGGGAGGAGGGAGGGATCGCTGTGCTACCTGGAGTCTACTGTGTCGCTCTGGGACCACTTTGTCATGTGTGACCCCATCAGCTATTTGTGACATCTAGAGCACTTGTAATTTTTATATGAACGATTGTTTTATTGCTTGTTTTATCCTGTTTTTACCTGTTTAATCTTGGCATATGTGCCTCATCTGTTAGCCACCCTGAGCCCATTCGGGGAGGGTGTGGTATACATTTAATAATAAATAAATTAAAAATAGGAGTCTTTGACACAGTATGAGGGTGACATGGTAGACCTAGAGAAATGAAAACTATTCTTTTTGGAACAGAGTGCCTTGTCAGGCTAGAGAGAGGCTTGAGAGATTACAGCAGCTAAGCCTGCAAAGTCTCATGGGAGAGGAACCAAACAGAGAGGCCTCAGCCAATCCAAGATATTATACAGAAATGCCCCAGGCTCGCTGATCTTTCTGCCAACAATGAGATGAGTAGGGGGGACAGCCCGTGTCCCTCTTCTTTTCTCGGGGGAGCACTTGCTTCTGCCGTTTCTACATGGTGTCCGGGCGAGACATCCTCTGAACGCTGTTCCCTTTACCCAACTCAAGTCATACATCCTGTACCTTCCCAGAATACTCCCTCCCGGGGTGCCGTCTCTGCCCGGCGTGTTCTCTGACGAGGGAATCTGCTTTTCCTTTCAGGGTCCCTTTTCCTTTGAGGAGGTGTCCATCAATTTCACGGAGGCAGAATGGGCCCTGCTGGATCCGGGACAAAGAGCTCTGTACAGGGAAGTCATGCTGGAGAACTACGAGAATGTGACCTTTCTGGGTAAGGGATCTTTCCTTGGTGCCAAAGGTGCAAATTGCTGCCGTTCTGAGGAGGCATGAATCAAAATATTGAATAGCTTTTCACCGTTTAGAGGCCTGTCCTGCTACTAGGGGGTGGGGGGCTGTAGCTCCCTGGCAGAGCTTCTGCTTGGCATGTAGATGGTCTCCAGTTCAATCCCCAGCATTTTCAGTAAAAAGGATCAGGTAAGAGGTGATGTGAAAGACCTCTGCCTGAGATACCGGAGAGCCCCTGCCGGACTGAGCAGATAACACTGACTTCAATGGGCGAAGGGTCAGATTCAGTAGGAAGCAGCCTCATGTGTTCCTCCTGGGTGTGTTCTTGCCCAGGGGCAATAGAGGCCAGTGTTGTGGCCATCACCCAAACCAGAGAAGGTGTCCTGGCCTGAGGCAAAGGGAGGGATGGGAGGCCCTCAGAAGGACTCTGGAAGGGGCCGGATCCTCATTTCTCTGTTGCCAGCCTTTACAATACACCCTTCCCCCTGAATGGGATCCCAGACGTCTGCTCATCCTGTGATCTGGAAGCCGCAATCTCCCTGGGTCACTACCTATGTTCCCTCTAAGCTGTAGAGTCTTGTGAGCAAAAATTCTACTTTGTGAGCTACTGGCATTAAAGTTGTGAGCGAGCTATTTGTCTACTGCATAAATTAGTTCGCTCTGGAGCCCTCCTTCCTGAGCTAAGACAAAAATGTGTGAGCTGGAGGCTAAAAAACTGTGAGCTAGCTCACACTAACTCAGCTTAGAGGGAACACTAGTCACTACTCTTTATACCTGAGCAGCACCCAGTTCAGTGGGTTCATGAGAAGAAAGCACAGAGGTAAAGCAGACCCCCTTTTAAATAAATAAAGGTTTGTTAAGGATTTAAAAATAAAACATCACTGAATAGCAGTGTCGCTACAGCTCAACTACAGAATAACAAGGAAAGTGAAGTGTTCTATGTAATACATGCAATATTTGGTGAAACCTCTTGTTGCAGCATAAGTATTCCAGCTGTAGCGTAAGTTGGTTTACAGAAAACTATTCATCATGATGCAGCAAGAAAATCTCAAGACATACTAGCATGGCATGAGCATAAATTTAGTCTGGCTTCCCTCTTGTCTATACGTGTTTCTACCTCTTAGGGTCAGGTGGTCCTAATGACCCAATCAAGGGTCCTCCTTGATGGAATTGTCCAGAGGCAATTCCCTCCTAATTCCCCTTCCCTCCTGGTACACAATTGGATACAGGTTTTCAGAGTTAACCAATTACTATTAACCAATGGCTGCATTCTTGAGTCCATCCCTGAAAAGGATAAGGATGTTAGCTGCAGGAAGACTTAAGTTACAAATACCTGTAACTCAGAGTAAGTTACTTAATACTCACATATACCCTTGCGGGAACTAGGATACTTTGCCTCACAGATCTATTCCACTTAAAATGGTTGGGATTGTGGGCTTTGATCTTGACCACGGGTTCATCCTTCCAGAAGAATTTTTACTCTTGAATTTCTTTCCTTCCCCATATAATGATCACTTTCTCTGTCTCTCTGTAAACAAAGGCAGGCATATGAGAAAGACTATGGTGGAGATAGACAACGGCCTTGCATCTAAAGAAAGGCTGAGGATTTCGTCAAGAGGATCGCAAGACCATATTTCCTTCCCAAATGAGCTGGCTGAGAGTGAGTATCCTTCACGGTTATGTCAAGGGAAAGGGCAAGGAAGTGCCATGGGAGACTTCTGATTCACTTCTGAGCAATGTTTCCTACAATCATACAGTCCGCTGGGGAGGGAGGGAGGGCCTGAAATCTGGAGGCTCAGAAGGTCCTTGTGGGCAAGAGCTCATCTGTGGCACTTGGGGGGGAGGGTGTGAGGAATCCTTAAAGACTATATTCTGGGGAAAGGTGGAGAGGTCGTTAAGATCACCGAAAGGGTGGATGAGGCCAAAGGAACATAAATCCTTTTCCATTGCAGTCACATAGATGCCTTTGGACCTTACCAGCCCAATCAGGTGCTAACAGGATCTCTCTATTTCATCTTGCAGAAGATCATCAGAGTAATGAAGTGGGTGACGAACTTCATCAGCAAATGGCAGTTAAAGATGAAAATGAAGACTTGAAAGAAAATGTCAGCAATCGAGGTGGAACGAGGAGAAAGAAAGGCATGGTTGAAAACAGATATGGAAGGAGTGGCATTCTTCAGAAGCACCAAAGATCCCACACCGCGGAGAAACCTTTTGAATGCTCAGAGTGTGGAAAAAGATTCAGTAGGAGTGGCAGTCTTCAACAGCATCAGAGAGCCCACACAGGGGAGAAACCTTTTGAATGCTCAGAGTGTGGTAAGAGATTCAGTCGGAGTGATAAACTTCAGCTGCACCAAAGAACCCACACAGGGGAGAAACCTTTTCAATGCTCAGAGTGTGGAAAGAGATTCAGTGCGAGTGGCAGTCTCCAACTGCATCAAAGAACCCACACAGGGGAGAAACCTTTTGAATGCTCAGAGTGTGGAAAGAGTTTCAGCCGAAGTGGCAATCTTCAACAGCATCAGAGAACCCACACAGGGGAGAAACGTTTTGAATGCTCAGAGTGCGGAAAGAGATTCAGAGACAGTGGTACTCTTCAGATGCACCAAAGATGCCACACAGGGGAGAAACCGTTTGAATGCTTAGAGTGCGGAAAGAGATTCAGTCGGAGTGGCATTCTTAAACTGCATCAGAGAACACACACAGGGGAGAAACCTTTTGAATGCTCAGAGTGTGGAAAGAGATTGAGAGACAATGGTAGTCTTCAGAAGCATCAAAGAACCCACACAGGGAAGAAACCTTTTGAATGCTCAGAGTGTGGAAAGAGATTCAGCTACAGTGGCCATCTTCAACAGCATCAGAGAACCCACACAGGGGAGAAACCGTTTGAATGCTTAGAGTGTGGAAAGAGATTCAGTTAGAGTGGCCATCTTCAACGGCATCAGAGTACCCACACAGGGGAGAAACCTTTTGAATGCTCAGAGTGTGGAAAGAGTTTCAGCTACAGTGGCAATCTTCAACAGCATCAGAGAACCCACACAGGGGAGAAACCGTTTGAATGCTTAGAGTGTGGAAAGATATTCAGTCATAGTAGCACTCTTCAACAGCATCAAAGAACCCACACAGGGGAGAAAGCCTTTGAATGCTCAGAGTGTGGAAAGAGATTCAGTCACACTGGCACACTTCAGAAGCACCAAAGATCCCACACTGGGGAGAAACCATTTGAATGCTCAGAGTGTGGGAAAAGATTCAGTACGAGTGGCATTCTTCAACAGCACCAGAGAACCCACACAGGGGAGAAACCTTTTGAATGCTCAGAGTGTGGAAAGAGATTCAGTCACAGTGGCAATCTTCAGAAGCACCAACGAACCCACACAGGGGAGAAGCCTTTTGAATGCTCAGAGTGTGGAAAGAGATTCAGTCGGAGTGACAGTCTTAAATTGCATCAGAGAACCCACACTGGGGAGAAACCTTTTGCATTTTTGGAGTGTGGAATGTGGTTTAGAGAGAATGCTTGTCTTTAGAAGCACCAAAGATCCCACACAGGGGAGAAACCTTTTTAGTGCTCAGAGTGTGGAAATCGATTTGGTCAGCGTGCCCATCTTCAACTGCATCAGAGATCCCACACAGGGGAGAAACCTTTTGAATGCTCAGTGTGTGAAAAGAGATTCAATGAGAGTGGCAGTCTTCAACTTCATCAAAGAACTGACACGGGAGGAACCCTTTGAATGCTCAGAGTGTGGAAAGAGATTCAGTTACACTGGCAATCTTCAAAAGCACCAAAGAACCCACACAGGGGAGAAACCTTTAGAATGCTCAGAGTGTGGACTTCAATTAATTATCCCATTACTCTGCAGCTTTAAACCATTACAGTATTATGGCCCCGTTCACATGATGAATTTGCCACGGATGCCAGGCGGATTATCCGTGTGTGATCACACCGCCACATCTGGCAAGTGTAGCGCACCCGTGGCTTCCTGCCGAAAACCCGCAGTTAAAAACTATCTGCTAACAAGTACTAGCAGCTGGTTTGCCACCTGCTGCTGACGGATGTGGTTGGTGTGATTGCGCCGGTTGTCATCTTTGCTGCAGGCACTGACTGCCGAAACCACCGTCGCGTCTGATCAAACTGTGGATCAAACTGCGATGGCGCAAATGGCTACGCCGCCCCCTCCACGTTATCTGGCCCATGTGACGGGGGGCCTATATAGTTTTTAGTCCTGAAACCCTTCAGGTATATCTATAAGGTGATAGTCAGAGAACTATATCATCTGCAATAGTAAAATTTTGTGTGATAGCACTCAAAAAGTGGTATCACTTGATGAAGGAAACATCAGTTGCTGGGAAATAAATTAATGAAATGAGTGTGTGTTTTTACACATATACGAGTGTGTCTTTTGCAGATATATCCCATATCTTTTATGTATTCATTTTAACGTTTCCTTTTTATCTGTATTTATTGTGACTGGTCTTATGATCGTAATAAACTTTTGAAACTTTGAAGCACAGTGTGCTCCCCACTTCTGATGGTGTTCGGCTGACCCTTGGTGACTCAGTTAAGAGATTTAGGGTTACATACTAGATCCAACATTATTGCTGCAGAAGCAAGTTTCCCCAGCTGCCAATACTGCTTCCTCCGAACTCAGCCCTGCCCAGAAGATGGCCCCTTAGCTTGATCCAGCTGATCCGTGGCCACCTGGATCGACGCCACGGTGACGTCCAGAATAGACTATTGTAGTGCACTGTCCGCCTCCCCCCATGTGCCGCCACAACAGCTTCACTCAGCAAAGCGAGCTCTTCCGCAGGTCCCAACCTACAAATGGGCAAAAATCGACAGCTGCCTTCTCTGCTGTGGCCCCCACCTTAAAAAGTGGCCTGCCTGAGGAGGTCAGGACTGCTCCCACTCAATGTTCCCTCTAAGCCGTGGAGTCTTGTGAGCAAAAATCCCACTTTGTGAGCTACCGGCATTAAAGTTGTGAGCGAGCGATTCTGGCTGCTGCATAAATTAGTTTGCTCTGGAGCCCTCCTTCCTGAGCTAAGACAAAAATGTGTGAGCTGGAGGCTAAAAAACTGTGAGCTAGCTCACACTAACTCAGCTTAGAGGGAACACTGCTCCCACTCCCCTGGCTTTCTGCAGACTACGAAAAACGGAGCTATTCAGATATGTAATCTGTGTCTTAATGTCTAATGTTAAGGCTTATGCTTTGCTGCCATTCTGTTTTTCAATTTCTGATTGGTTGAACAACCCTAATCCTATTGATGGGGGCACCTTCTTTTGGGGCCTGTAGAATTGGACTCTCTGGTCCAATTATTTTGGAACGGGGGTGGGTGGGTTTGAGGAGAAGCACCAGCAGTCCCCCCCCCCCGAGCCCCAGATATCCCCAGATCAATTCTTCATTGTGGCCAATTGGGCTCCTTAACTATAATGTCCCCATAGGGTATAATGGAGCACACCCGAAGATGCCTTTCCGTATGATCTGTAAGATGTCTTGAGTCACAGTAAAAGTGGGATATAAATATTTGAATCAACAAGTAGTTAGGGCAGGTTGATAACACTGAAGTAACTTCCTGTTTGTTAGGTTAGGCTGGGTTCTGACAGTGATTGTTCCACCTCTGTTACACTTGACCTGCAAATCCTTCATATTTCACTAACAAAACCTTCAAAGTAGACTAGAAGATTTCCTTCGCCCCACCCTTTTCTCCGTAGGCCTGGGCTACTCCCTAGACGACAACATGCTCTGTAATGAGATTTGACTTGATTCTGTTTTCTCTTATAATGTTTAAATTATTCCTAAAATGTTTAAATTATTCCTAAAATACAGTTTAAATATAGCTTAAAATAATTCGTTCCAGGGCTATTTTTGGGGAGGAACGCACAGGAATGGATCTCCGGCTGGCTCCCAAGTTGGCCACGCCCAGCGGGAACTCATTAGCATAATAGGCCACACCCAACAGCAGAAACCCATTAGGATTCTCATTAGGGGCGTGTGGCCTAACATGCAAAGGAGTTCTTCTACAAAAAAGCCCTGGGTCTTGACAACAAACAAGGTAAACACTAACAAGCAAAAGGTGGGTGTGGCTGGATAACCACACTTCTGGTAACATGGGGGTGCAGCCTAATGTGCTAATGAGCTGTGCTGTCAGAGGTGTGGCCCAATATGCTATTGAGTTCCTGCTGTCGGGTGCGGCCTATTATGCTAATGAGTTCCTGCTGGGCTGTTTCTACAAAAAGAGCCCTGATCTTCTGAGATTTTTACAAGGTTATGGAAATAATCTTCTAAGAAACTCAATTACGTACTAGTCAAATGTAGACTCGCTCACAATTTTAACGCCGCTGGCTTTTTTCATTCACAAGGTAGAATTTTTTGCTCACCACACTGTGGAGCTTAGAGGGAGCTCCGGTCAAGAGCCAGCTGCCGAACCTCACCCTGTTCTTGGGCTGATGACATCGGACTCCACCCTGTTTCATCTGCCAGGCTCTCTAGGGTCTCCTTAAGGTGAACGAAGGCCTTCCCTGGCACCCGGATGGCTCTTGCCCAGGGATTACAAGAACACAGTTTAATCATTTATAGCTTTCCAGGTTAGGGCGGGCAGCTTGGCGTCCTTGGCAGCATCTCCGGGTTGCTGGGCCAGCCTCCTTCCCTGACCAGCTGTTAGCCAAATTGCTCTATTATTTAATAAAGATGGGGAATTATAATTATTAATATGCAATTGGCTTAGCTATAGGATAAGACCTGTGTATACCAGAGTTAGAATTCCCAAGACCCCAGGAATAGACAAAGAGACTGGATGGCTAAAATAAGGATTTCTTTATTAAACACACAATAATTAAACATTCACACACACACTACAGACTTAAGGAAGCAGAGGTGATTGTCCATGAAGAAGGGTTGTGACCCAAAACCCGGAGGGTTCCAGGGGTGGCCTGCCAGTTGGCATCATGGCAGGAAACACACAGTCTGAGGCCATGTGTTCGCTGGGAGATACCCATTGGAAGACAATGCAGACCAATGGGCGGCCCTGTGCGCTGGTCTCAGGTGAGAACAATAGCTTGCCTGGACCAATGATGAGTCCCAGGGGTGTGTGGCCTCAGGATGGGCAAGGCCTAGATGTGACCAATGAGCTTCCAGAGAGGCGGGGTCTGGATTTAACAATAGAAGCCAGGTGCTGGGTGGCTACTTAAATGGATTATCTGACCACTAATGTTCCTGGCCACTGGGTATTTTGAAAAGGCTCTCAAGTATAGACAAAAGATGGGCTAAACATCTGAGTGATTGATTGGTTTATCCCAGTAGGGACAGAGCAGGAAAGACAAGTATTCAGTACAAAGAATTACGGGAGACCGAGTTATTTGCCAAGTGGCTTAGAAATGCAGATACTTTACCTGCTAGAACTCATTGTCATTCCTTAAGCATAATCTCTGCTGGGTGGAGGGGGAAGACTGGAGGCTTGCTCTGAGGTTGCCTGTCATCTGAAAATGGAGACCTCTTTTTCGGAGCTGTGGCTAGCTCTGTGTTTCAGAACCAGGAGTGCCTTCCTTGGCAGGAGTTTTGTGTGTCTCAGGGTCAGGTTAGAAGTGGGGTGCCCTTGCAGTGCCTCTGGCAACACAGCGTCATTGCACTTTTTATGCCAGGCATGAGAGGCTGAATTTCTAATTTTTTTCTAGGCCCATGGAGGTGTTTTAAGATTGGCTGCAGGCCCGTAAAAGGGAAAGAACTTTCTCAGGCAGTTTCCCCTGAAGCAGCAGTGGCCCTATAGTTCCGGACACAAAGTTTTCCGAGGGATCCGTGGATTGTCCCTGCAGATTCTGCATATACAAGGGTGCAAATGCCAGAATAATTAGAGGGTAGACCTTTCATGGCGACCCAGCCACATTGTTGGAATACTTCAGTTGCCACGAGGTTCATAAACCACAGTGGTGGCATTACAACTATATAATGGGTCAATGCGAAACGAGGCAAAAAGTATTTATAGGAGTAAAAGCCGGACTCTTCTGAGTTGAGCAAAAGGGTGGCTTTTTTCCTGGGTTAACCCGTGCCCTCCGAGGGACCCATTTCAAGGCTGATGGAGCCCATGACTCATTCACATATTGGTCAAAGAAGGAATGCTCGGTACTATGGACTGGGGCTCCTGGGGGATTCTGCCAGAAAGAGCCATTCCCTGGGGAAGAGAGCAGAGGTGTTCCTGACTAAAAATCTCTTGGACTATGGACCCAAAACCAGCAGTGACTTAGCAGTTCCTTCTGCAAGGAACAGAAAGGAGTTCTTGACTCTCCTCAATCCTTGCCCCCATTTGCGCGGAGAAAACAGGTTCGAATCCATGAGCAAACCATGATTAAATCTCTAAAAGTCATAAAAGAAGTGCCACTCTTGAACTTTGGATCCAAGCATCTTTTCCGCACACTTTCATGGCCACAGGCCTAGTCAGGAGAACTAAGGAGGAGCCTTCCCACTTGGGGGTCACAGCTCCTGTTTCCCTTTCTCATAAGATTTCATCTCCTGGGTGAATGGAACGGACAGCAGCATCTGCTCTCAGGGGCTGAAATTCTGCTGTGTCTCTGGAAAGAGCTTTTCACCGGGACTGCCAGTAGAGCAGATATGAGCTTTGCTTACCATCTCCCTGCAAGAAGGAGTCGTGTGTCACTCCCATTGGTCTACAGATTGGTGGGGGGAAACCCAAAGAACAATTCATGGGGAGAGAGTCTAGGACTTATTTGGCTTTTGAACGAGGCAAGGGGCCGCTTGAACCCAACGTCCATACAGATTTTCTTTCACCTTTTACCCTCGGGCTAGACCCGTCCACAAAAAGGATATACTCGCAGTCTTCCAGTGGAACAGTCTTTCAGGTCTAAGAGGCTGGTTGAAACCTCTTGAGCCAGGAAGGTGCAGTCGTGAGAACTTTCACAGATGGAGTCATTCGACAGAAGGGTTCCTGCATTCAGGGTAGACCACCTATTGGTTCCTATTGGCACCCTTTTTATACTCCAGCTATTGAGAAGGTTTCTCTTGCGAGCCACTACTCTGATACTTAGTAAGGCTAAGTAAGTAAGGCTTAGTAAGGCTAGGGGGATTCTCTGGTGATGAAAAGGGTTGCGACTGACATGAAGCTTTTCCCACCTGTGAGGCAAAAGCATCCCTCTTTCCTCCTAAGGATGAATGTGAACACTAGTGGGCCTACTCCAGCTTGAGTTGGGTGATAGTGAGATATTGAAAAATTGGTATTTAGCAGAGATAATATAGCCCAGCAGAGCCTGAGTAAAATAATTCAGACTGAGCGTCCATGTGTGATTAAAATGTTTTTTTTTTTACTAAATTCTAGCATAGGGAAGGTTAACTGGGATGAAAATAACAACGGAGCTAAATAGGCTACGTTCTTACTCTACAAAGACAAGACTAGAAGAGAGCAATTATGGCTACTCTTACTTCTTCTTGAGAACAGCAAACAAAGACGGGAAGAGGAGCCATAAAATGCTAAAACATTGACACTTTTGTCCCAATCAAACTCCTAGAGCAGGGAGAAAATTCCCGGGCTTCTTACAGCTAAAGAACATTGGTTACATGAGAAATATGTGACTTCCTGTGAGTAACATAAACAAACCTTTAACCCCAGATGTACTGAGTGTTTTCAACTTGTAATACCCAACAAGTTGTCCATAGTTGGGCCTCTCTGCCTTCACTTTTCTTTTCAATCTTAAGTTCAGAGTCAAGAATGTGATGATAAGCAATTCTTGGGGACCTGCTGGATGGGGGGAGAGCAGGTGTTGCCATGCATGCCTATCAATGTGTTTTTATGGAATATTAACTGTGCAAAGGGACTGTACAACATGGAGACCTGAGAATACCTGTTGAGACGGCACACCTGAGAGGGACACCTTCCTTTAGTGTTGCTGCCACAGTGATAGTCCAGAGTCATCAGACATCTCACCTGCTGTGAGATGAAGTAGTTCCATAAGTCTGTACCACGCCTCAGATGCCATGCCATGGAAAACCATGAGGACAGAGAGCCCCAGACGCCATTAGGAGGTTCTTCCAGCACATGTAGGCAACTTCTCTTCCCCCTCTTCCAACCACCTACAAATCTAATCAAGAGACATCCAGGTGCCAGTCCTCAATCTAAGTTTCTACCTCTCAATATTGACCACTCCTTAGTCCCCCTCCCCTCTTCCAGCCAGCCAATAGTATGTTTTATGGGACGGACTAACAGAAGGTGTCACAGGGGGTTGTGGCCAGTCTGGTCAGCCCCCCCCCCACCACGTTATAAAAGATGCTGCCCGACCACATGGTCTCTCTCTTACCCTCTCCACGACCCCTATCGAAGCTTTAACCCTCTTATGTCCAGCTTGCTATCCATAGACCCTACCTCCATCTTTAAACTCTAGATCTGCAGCTACAGTCCACGTGGTTCTGCTGGTTCAGAACACATGTTCCCCATTTCCTATTTATAAACCTCTCCATTCTTCCATTGGAACGGCTCAATCTATGAAGACAGGTAAATATTGCCCAATCAACGAATGTCCTGCTAAAGGAAGTGTGTTAAAGATCTATCTTTATTTCTTAGTAGAAGTTTAAGTGTGTGTGTTTCTGTATTGTTGGAATGATACATATCCTTCAGTAAAAAGACATAGTTTACTGAATACACTCTCTGTGTCTGTTCTGATACTTACAGCAAAGGTGGGATTTTTGTATACATTGATGTGAATCTTAATTTGCCTATTGCCAATTAATAATCATAACCTCCCCTAGACTAATTAAGGATTCAAGGCAATTTGGCTAACACAGGAGCGATGTCATAATCTTCTAGACGGTTCCAGTTAGTGCACACCCTGATGGGATCTGGAACATCACCGGACCCCAGATGGTCTGAGAGTATAACTGAGTTACGAACCCGAGGGCAGCCATGTTAACTTCATGGTTTTGTTGGACTGTGGCCTGGATTATGCTAAGGTCACATTGCAGTGAACGGCTACCTAGAAGACGCTTCGGCCTCTTCCCTTGGACTCTGATACTCCAGAGAGGCTGATCTCTGTCAGCTGGGCATCAGTTTTAAAAACGGGAGATGTCCCGGCCCCTCCTGGAGGCTGGCAACTCTGTGTCCCACATTTCCAGAGTCATTTTGGACCAGGAGGGATGAATAAAAGTGCGAGGGTTCTGCATTTCCGTTTCTAAAATACTGTGCTCCAGTGTCTGTAATGCAGTGCACTCTTTGTGGTGTGTGTGTGTGTGTGCGTGTTTGCAGTTCTGTTCTTTGTTTAATGCCCATTCCGGAGACATTTTGGCCTGGAAGCGTTTGTAAAACTGTGGAAAGTTCTGCATTTTCATTTCCAAAATGTTGTTCTGGAGTGTCTGTAATGCTTACCACTGATCTTCTAGCAGTACTATTGTTTGTTCTATGTGCATTCCAGCTCCCCCCCCCCCCATTTCTGCCTTGCAAGAGAGAAATTGACTTCCTTGGGTTGCAAGCAGTACTGTGGAGGAGGAGATTGGATTTATATCCCGCCCTTCACTTGGAGTCTCAGAGTGGCTCACAAACTCCCTTCCCTTCCTCTCCCCACAACAGACACCCTGTGAGGTGGGTGGGGCTGAGAGAACTCTGACACACGGCTGTTTTTCAAGGACAGCTGTGCCAGAGCTTGCGACTGACCCAAGGTCACACCAGCAGGTGCAAGTGGAGGAGTGGGGGAATCAAACCCGGTTCTCCCAGACTAGAGTCTGCACACTTAACCACTACACCAAACTGGCTCTCACAAGACTGTGGAGTCTTGTGAGCAAAAATTCCACTTTGTCAGCCACCGGCATGAAACCTGCGAGCGAGCGATTTGGCTGCTGCATCAGTTAAGTTTGTTCCGGAGCCCTCCTTCCTGAGCGAAGAGTAAAATGTGTGGGCCGGAGGCTAAAAAACTGTGACCTGGCTCACACTCACTCAGCTTAGAGGGAAGCCCGGTCGCAAGGGCTGGGCCCTTCTGGTCGCCTGTCTCTGTCACCCTCCCTCTTCTCTCCTTTCCCCACTTCAGAAGCAAACCCTCCCCTCCCCGCTGGCCTCTCGAGCAAACAGCTGGGCTCTTTTAACCCTTTCAGAGCTGCAGACGCGGGGAAAACCCCTCCTGCCCACGGCCGGGATTTCCCTCGTTCTCCTTCCATCTCTGGGCCTGCAAAGGGAGAGGTTATTCCCCGGGGGAGGCAGCGAGTCCTTGAATCCAGCCCGCCGCCCCCAACCGAGTTTTACGGCCCTTCGAGGGGGTGGATGACTGGGGGAGGGGAGGGAAGCTTCAGCCTCCTTTTGCAGCGCGGGATCCCCCGGGAGCGCAGCCCCGTAGTTACTCCCGAGCAGCCCCACTCAGGTGCACAGGGCAGCAGGGCGTCGGGGAGGGCGGCCCGGCTGGAGCGCCTCCTGGAGGGGAGCGGAGCGGAGGGCGCCTTCTGCCTTTCTCTGCAGCACTGCGAGGGTGGAGCCCGCCGAGCCCTTTGCAAGGGGGCCGGGGGGGGTCGGAAGAGAGGGGAGGGAGGGGGGGAGGGGCTCCGTTGCCCCT
>NW_015168806.1:48660-48984 GCF_001447785.1 Gekko japonicus
GGGGCCACGGTCATCCAAGGGAAAACTCTATGGTTTCCCCCTTGTGTGGCCGTGGCCCCGCCCCCAGCGTGCCTGGCGTCCTTCCGTCATTTCCGGGGGTGATGTGCGTGTGGGAGAGCGGCGCTTTGAGAGGCCGCCAGTCCAGCCGGAAGCCTCCAGGGACGCTTCTCGCTCCCTCCCCCCTCCCCCCCAAGGGAAAGGAAGGGCCCTGCTCCTCCTCCGGACACGCGTCTCCCCTTCCCGGCTGCCTTCTGTGCGCCCACCGGCCTCCCGCGAGTAAGGCAACCGAGGGGGGGGGGAGACGCTGTGGATTCCGCCCTCTCT
>NW_015168806.1:49019-60695 GCF_001447785.1 Gekko japonicus
GAAGCCCCGCCTGGGTTTTTTTGGGGGGAGGGGGGTATTTCTCCTCCCTTGCATTGGGGGGAAACCGCTCGGGGTGCCGCCCCTCGGCTGGAGACCCGGGAGGGGGGGTGGGCTCCCCTCCCTTCTGAGGTGGGAAGAGCAAAAGGCGGATCTGCAGGGGTCCTCAAGAATTAATTCTCCAAAAACAGGTTTCCAAAGAACAGGTCCTCATGGATCCTTACCATTTTTGCTTTGGGTCTGTGACGACCCCTTATCTGGGGAGGTCTAGTTTTCACTTTAAAATGTTCTTTATGTGTTTCTCTCAGGGTGATCTCGCCGCCACCAGGGAAATCTAGGTTTTCCCAAACTTTTCCTTTTCTTCTGGGGTTGGTATTGTAGCACGGGTCTAGGCCTTTGGAGGGACTATGTGTTGTTTCCTGAGGAATTTCGTTCAGAACTTGTATTTTAAATAAAAGTATATTTATTAGATGTTCACACCCTCTTCCCTCTTACTGACAGGGATAAGGGCAAGTCACTTTGTAACAATATTTCACTGTACTTTTCTCCAGCTCTCAGCTTTCAAGTGTAACTCTTATATCACAGAACTTAACCGTCTGCTTAACACAGAGACTTCAGGACAAAACTCATATATTAACTGCTTTTAACACAGCACACTCTGCTCTCTGACTGTTTCAACACAGAACTCTCCAACCCACACAGGGAAGCTTCTTCTTATAACTCAGAGACAGAAACTTAACAACTGTTTTCACACCGCCCTCTCTTCTGACTAACTGTTTAACTCCACAGTCATCTCACTGTCTTTCTCAACTGTCATCATAAACTGTCTCCACTCTAACAGTCACTCCTGATAGACACTCAAATCATCCACACAGCATCCATTCCAAACCCCCTCCCCCTCTCTGTCACTCACCAATCACACCACTCGCCTATTTCAGCATTCTAGATTGTCATCACACAGCAATATAAACCAAACTTTTAAAGACACACACACACACATAAACATGAAATCGTTACAGGGTCCCTGCAACATCGCCATCAAAATCAGGTATCTTGTCTTTAGACACAGAATGCACCACAGAAATCACATGGCCACGGAGTCCTGGTGCCACTATGCTGCAAAAACATGGTTCTGGAGCATAGATCCTCATGGAAGGAATGCCTCTGGGTTTTGTGTTGGGACTCCCCCGGAACATACTATTAAATCCCATGTCACGTCTGTGGCCACTACTTGCACCGCAGAATTCCTGCATCCACAGTTTCAAGGCAACACCATACTGCAGAGACATGGTTCCAAAGCATGGGTCCTCAGTGTTTTTGTCTTGGGTCACCATGAACTCACCATCGAATAACATATCGTGTCCATGGCCACAGCTTGCACCACAAAAGTCATAGACCCACGTGGCCACAGCTTGCACAGGAGACGGGTGACTTAACTTCCAGAAGCTATGGGGGGAAGGGAGGATGCGGAGGCAGTTCAGGGATGTCGGGAGTGTGGAGGAGCAGCAGGGGAGGCGCCGCATGCTGACGGGAGTCCCAAGGGGGCGCCTCACAATCCCCATGATTGCCACCTTGGCTACTTGGCAGCAGGTAACCCAGCAGGTCTGCGGATGGAAGGGTGCAGAGTCCGGTGGTGGGGCAGGATCCATTCCTTGGTCTCTTTTCCATTCCAGCCCTTACCCCTCTCCCTCGATGCTTTTTACAGATGTGGGGACCATCCCTGAAGACTGAAGCTACAATCCCTGAGGCGGAAGGAGCCTCCTTGGAGCAAGGGCAGGGAGCGCTGGCCATGGAGCGTCCCCAAGATCCCCTCTCCTGTGGTAAGGGCCCCTTGTGCCTGCATGACTGTTGGGGCACCCCGGGAGAAAAATAAACACAACAAAGAGTTAATGTGCAGCACTCGGTGTCCACTAACACTGATGTCTCCAAAAGGAGATCAGATAAAATTCCTGGAGAGCGATTTCTCCCATTAATTAAAAAGTTCAACTCACCTTCCTTCCATAAAAATAAATCAAGTTTTCAGGGTGACGGGGGGGGACTGCCGGCCTCTCAAACCTTCGCACAACTATCTAGTCTCCTGAACGGAGGGAGCCTCCACCTTCTGGGGCAGCAGAGCGCTGAAAACCAGTTCCTCGGGGCCAATAATATTGGGCAAATTTGGCTTCTGTGCCTGTGCTTCAAGGGGCCTCGGGCAGGCCACTGTGGGAAATAAGGATGCTGGGGGGGACGGATGGCAGGCTGTGGCTTGGGACCCCCAGGAGCTTTGGGGAGGGGCTTGGGACAGATGTGATGCCATCTTGAGGTTGAGTTGGGCTGAAAACCTCGTTGGGAAGTGAGCCTGCCAAGAGACACTCATTCATATTTCCCTTGAGTCTCCAGATGCGCTCAAGTCACGTCTGGCCTGAATGTGACTGTGACGTGTCACGCAACAGAAGTCTGAAATATGTTGGTCACATTGATAGTCCCTGAGGCTCATGGGTACATATGCTTTTCTTCTGCCTCTCTCAGAATCCAGTAAAAAGTGTTTAGAAATGTGTCGAGTGTACACAGGGAAGGGGTTGTGTGCAGCAGGAAACCAACCAGCAAACACCCTTTCTACCTCCTTTGTCTCAGGAACAGGCACTGAAGAGATGCTATTGAGCCGACATCTTTTCAGAGGTGTGGAAACGGCTGCCGTACCTCCTGTCCAGGTAGGAGAGGTGAGTCTTACGGGATTCTGGGACCCCTGGACTGTTTCCCTGGGACCCTCCCATTCTCCTTTAGTTCTCTTATTGGTTGGGTGGAGACTGGCAAAGGAGTGACTGAATCAATAGAGAGAGACCATACTTCTCAAACAAAACCAGCTTATTGACAATAGTGTTCTTAAGGGCAGAAAACACTTTAGCACTTACAGATCTTTTAAGATGAAAACATAACTTTCTGACATTCAGCATAGAATACTTCAACACAAACCTAGTGCACTCGTGTGAAAGACGGAGCACCCCGGTCTAGTCAACAACAAGAGCTCACAGAGACCTGATTGAAGACCAGCCCAGAGCAACGAAGTCTTCTCCAATGTATACCCAGTACCCAAAGTTCAGCCCACATGGATGGCGTGAGGTTCACTTTTAGCAGAAGAATATCAAAATAAAAAGAATAATATTCACCTTGAACTCATGTCCTAGTGATCCTAGACAGTCAAGAATGTTGCTTGTAAATTTTATTCTGACCTTACTGGAAGCACAGATGCCAGCTTCAGAAAGTATGTTGCTCATCAGAAGCTACAAAGCTTCTCACCCACCTCTGTCTGATGTTGGGCGGCCAGTCAGACTCCAGTCCAGAAGACCTCTACCGGGCGTGGCAAGCCGTGGCTGTTTGGCTCAGGCTGAGTCGGCTGAAACTAAACCCGGCAAAGACAGAGGTCCTGGGCCTGAGTTGGGTCGGTCCGTGGCTGGGGCCTACCTTGGGTGCCAGCATCGGAGGCTAGAAGTTTGGGAGTGCTCCTGGACTCCTGTGGGGTCCTGGAGACCCTGGTGGCAGCCACTGCCAAGTTGGCCTTTTACCATCTTCGGCTGGCTCGGCAGTTCGTCCCCTTCCTTGACCGCAATGACCTGGCCACAGTGATCCATGCGAAGGACACCTCGAGGCTAGACTACTGTAACGCTCTCTACATGGGGCTGCCTTTGTCGCAAATCCGGATGCTGCTGCTAATGCAGAATGCTGCGGCCAGGCTGCTGGTGGGTCTCACTATGCGGGACCATATCAGGCCTGTCCTGAAAGCGTTGCACTGGGTGCCAATAGCATACCGGGTTCGCTTCATGGTTCTTATCTTTAAAGCCTATATGGCCAGGGTCCGGCATACCTGAGGGACCACCTTTCCCCATATGTTCCCCCAAGGGCACTACGGTCAGGGACTCAACATCGACTGGTAACCCCAGGTCCCAAAGATATTAAATTTGCTGTTACCAGGGCCAGGGTATTTTCGGTAGCGGCTCCTACCTGATGGAATGAGCTCCCGGAGGAGATCCCGGCCCTGCGGGACCTGGCGCACTTCCACAGGGCTCTTCCGCCAGGCTTTTGAGTAGGAGCCGCCACCATCACTATACCATCACCGTACCCAGGGCCGGCCCGCGAGCTAGTCTCTTGCCTAGAGCGCGGGGCCATCATGGGGGCACCGGTCTGAGCCACCCGAGGGCCCTGTTGCCGCTGCCTGGCCAACTGCCTGCCGGAGCCGCCCGCACCACCCCGGTGTGAACGGCCAGGTGCCCGGAGATGAGGGAGGCGCTCTGCAGTCTGCCCCCTGCCCCACTAAAAGCTTGGCTCCGAGGGCCCTGCCGGCTGCTGGCTACCACAGAGGAGCAGCCTCTGGGGAATGGCCGGCGCCGAACAGAGAGCTCTTTCTCTCCCGACCGCCTGCTCGGCGGCTTGGTCGAGCTGGCAGCCCCGGACATCCCTCCATTCGTGCCGGTGGAGTCCTTGCGCAGAGCTGGGCGAGTGGGGCTGGAATGCCGCGAAGGCGTTTGTGGCCGGATTTCCTCCCTGGCTCCCTGAGCGCCTCCCGTCCCTCGCGTGCGCACTGCAGCGCCAGGTGTGGGCCCGGCTGCTCTCGGGGGGCTTGGAATGCTTGGGAGACGCCTCGGCACAAAATGTCAGGGTTTCCTTGGGTCAGGTCGCTCCCGGCAAGGCGCAGGGGCTTTTTGGAGGAGGAAGGAGCGCTGGCGGCGTTGAGCCTTCTGAGGGCTAGTGGGAAGTTTTAGCCGTGGCCAAATCTGGTCCATGGGGTCGCGAAGAGTCGGACTCGACTGTGCGACTGAACAACAACAACAACTGGGGCAGAGTCAGGGGACGGCCTGGAGCGAGTGGCTTGGGCTTGCTTGAGGTGAGCGGCTTATCCGGTGCGGCTTCCAGATTTGTGCTGCCAAAGCTCATGCTTTTTTTGGGGGGGGGAGCAGCTGCATGATCTCGGGGCGGCCCTCTCGGCCAGGAGGGGGGTTGTTCTGGGCACCACGTTTCTGCCGACGGAGGGAGCCGCTTTTGCACCCTGAGTCAAGCGGAGGGTTAAAGGGAGCGAGTTGGCCTGACCAGAGGAGCGGTGGCGAGGGAGACCCCCCTCCTTGTGAAATCACTTCCATCTCTCGTCCTGCCCCGTGGGAATGCCGGCCTTGTCTTTCCCACGCCACCCGCAGCTGCCCCCAACCACGTCCCCGGCGGATAAAGTGAGTTCTGCGGGCTGCTCTTCAACAAAGGGGGAATGGGGGGTGGGGAATGGCGGGAAATCCCCCCCAGCTTTGCAGCAGGAGCCCCTCCCCCCCAGAGAAGGGCCCCCCCTCGCTGCCCTTTGCCCCCCTGCCCTTCCCGGGCGTTTCCCACACGCTTCCCTCCCCAGATCCAGGGGGAGGGAGGAGATGCAAAGGCTGCTTCCGTCTGTGTGTGTGTGTAGGGGGAATCTCTCAGTGTGGTCCTGCCAAGTCTCAAGTGGGGAGAATCCTGGAGGATTTCGGGCTGATGCCATGGAGTTGCCGTTTTATGGGGGGCTGATCTCTGTCCTCTGGAGATCAGCTATAATTCCTGGAGAGGTACAAGCCGCACCTGGAGACTGGGAACCCGCCTTCCTGGGCCCTTATGAATTTGGATCTAATTCTCTTGGAGGCAGGTGAGGCCGTGTGAGAGCCAGGACCAGGACCGCACAGCTGATGAGGATCCTGGGGAGGACGTGAGCACTTCCCCCTGACCTGGGCATGGAACAGTGGCCACTGTGGGGTGTGGTATTTGTGAATGTCCTGCATTGTGCAGGGGGTTGGACTAGATGACCCTGAAGGGACCCTTCCAACTCTGTGATTCTATCATTCTATGAGAGGGCAGGGTCCTTTCCAGGCCTATTAGAGCCAGTTTGGTGTAGCGGTTAAGTGCGCGGACTCTAATGCATGAAATTGGAGTTCTGTTGCTTGTGCTTTTAGCTCTGGGGGGGGGGAGGTGAAGAGCCTTAATTTGGTCTGCATGTGTTTTTTTTTGGGGGGGCGTAACTTTTACCTGAATGGGAATCAACCGCAGCCCCATCCTAAGTCCCTGATGCAGTGCCAGTGTGGGAACGGGGCTGCTAGTGGGTGTCCAAGGAGAGGGGATTTTTTGACTTTAAAAAAATCAGTTGCCGAGGCACAGAGAACCTAGCAACCCCAAAAAACACAGCACAAGGCAACTCCCACAAAAAACAGCCAAACACCCCCCCCCCCCCCCCCCCGTTATATCAGCCTCCCCACATCCAGAAGGCCAGGAGGGACAAAGAGCACCTGGAAACACATCACTGTGAAGACCGTGACCGTGGCCTCAGCATAGTAAGAACATGAGGAGAACTCTGCTGGATTGGAGCATTCCAGCATTCCGTCTCTCTGGAGGGCCAATAGTAAGGCAGAGAGGCCTTCTCTCTTGATGTTGCCTCCTTGCTCTGGGATTCAGAGCCTCTGAACGTGGAGTTTCCCCTCTGTCACCATGGCTGGTAAGCTAGACTTACCCTCCATGAGTCTATCTAGTCCCCTTTGAAAGCTGTTTATTCCTGTGGCCAGGACTACATCCTCTGGCAGCAAACTCCACATTTTAAAGGCTCTATGTGTACAGAAGTATTTCTTTTTGTCTCTCCTGAATCTACTACCCATCAGCTTCATTGGAGGACACCCCATAATTGGGGGGGGCGGGGGGGGGGGGTGCCAGAAGGTGGCCTCGCCTAGAGTACAAAAAACCCTGGAGCCGGCCCTGACCGTACCACCACCACTAAATGGAGTGGGTGTCATCGGGGAACGAGACGGCCCTAAGAGGAAGGCTGTACCACCTGGAGTCTACTGTGTCGCTCTGGGACCACTTTGTCATGTGTGACCCCATCAGTTATTTGTGACATCTAGAGCACTTGTAATTTTTATATGAACGATTGTTTTATTGCTTGTTTTGTCCTGTTTTTACCTGTTTGCCACATATGTGCCTCATTTGTTAGCCGCCCAGGGCAGGGTATAAATTTAATAATAAATAAATAAATAATAGGACTATTTGACACAGTATGAGGGTGAAATGGTAGACCTAGAGAAATGAAAACTATTCTTTTTGGAACAGAGTGCCTTGTCAGGCTAGAGAGAGGCTTGAGAGATGACAGTAGCTAAGCCTGGAAAGTATTATGGGAGAGGAACCCAGCAGAGAGGCCTCCGCTAATCCAAGGTATTATACAGAAATGCCCCAGGCTCGCTGATCTTTCTGCCAACAATGAGATGAGTAGGGGGGACAGCCCGTGTCCCTCTTCTTTTCTCGGGGGAGCACTTGCTTCTGCCGTTTCTACATGGTGTCCGGGCGAGACATCCTCTGAACGCTGTTCCCTTCACCCAGTCCAAGCCAGGCATCCTGTACCTTCCCAGTCTACTCCCTTCCAGGGTGCCGTCTCTGCCTGGCGTGCTCTCTGATGAGGGAATCTGCTTTTGCTTTCAGGGTCCCTTTTCCTTTGAGGAGGTGTCCATCGATTTCACGGAGGCAGAATGGGCCCTGCTGGATCCGGGACAAAGAACTCTGTACAGGGAAGTCATGCTGGAGAACTACGAGAATGTGGCCTTTCTGGGTAAGGATCTTCCCTTGCTGCCAAAGGTGCGAATTGCTGCCATTGTGAGGAGGAATGAATCAAAGTATTGAGTAGCTATTCACAGGGGAGGCTGTGGCTCCCTGGCAGAGCATCTGCTTGGCATGTAGAAGGTCCCCGGTTCAATCCCCAGCATTTCCAGTAAAAAGGATCAGGTAGGAAGTGATGTGAAAGACGTCTCCCTCAGATCCCAGTGAGCGGCTGCCAGATTGAGAAGGCTACACTGACTTCAATGGGTGAAGGGTCAGATTCAGTAGGAGGCAGGTTCATGTGTTCCTGGGTGTGTTCTTGCCCAGGGGCAACAGAGGCCAGTGTTGTGGCCATCACCCAAGCCAGAGAAGGTGTCCTGGCCTGAGGCAAAGGGAGGGATGAGAGGCCCTCAGGAAGACTCTGGAAGGGGCCGGATCCTCATTTCTCTGTTACCAGCCTTTACGACACCCCCTTCCTCCTGAATGGGATTCCAGACATCCGCTCTGCCTGTGATCTGGAAACGATCCTGCCAGGAACCAATGCCTGGGTCCCCCTGGGTCACTACTCTTTGTACCGGAGCAGCACCTAGTCCAGTGGGTTCAGGAGAAGAGAGCTCACAAGGAAAGCAGACCCCCCTTTTAAATATGTAAAGGTTTTTTTAAGGATTTAAAATCACAACATCACTGAACAGCAAAGTTTCTGCAGCCCAGCAACAGAAAAACAAGGAAAGCGAACGGTTGTATCTAATACATACAATACGTGGTAATAGATGGGACTTCTTTTGCAGCAGTATAAGTATTCCAACTGTAGCCTAAGTTACTTTACAGAAAACTATTCATCATGATGCAGCAAGAAATTCTCAAGACATACCTGCATGTCACGAACATAAACTTATCCTGGCCTCCCTCTTGTCTATACGTGTATTATACATTCTACCTCTTAGGGTCAGGTGGTCCTAATGACCCAATTGCCTTATACTAGGATGGAATTGTCCAGAGGCAATTCCCTCCTAATTCCCCCTCCCTCCTGGTACACAACTGGATACAAGTTTTCAGGGTTAACCAATTACTATTAACCAATGGCTGCATTCTTGAGTCCATCCCTGAACAGGATAAGGATGTTAGCTGTAGGAAGACTTAAGTCACAAATACCTGTAACTCAGAGTAGGCTACTTAATACTCACGTAAACCCTAACGGGAACTAGGATGCTCTGCCTCACAGATCTATTCCACTTAAAATGGTTGGGATTGTGGGCTTTCATCTTGAACATAGTTTCATCCTTCCTGAAGAATTTTTACTCTTGAATTTCTTTCCTTCCCTATATAAGAATGATCACTTTCTCTCTCTGTCTCTCTGCAAACAAAGGCAGGCATATGAGAGAGACTATGGTGGAGATAGACAACGGCCTTGCATCTGAAGAAAGGCTGACAATTTCCTCAAGAGGATCGCAAGAACATATTTCCTTCCCAAATGAGCGGGCTGACAGTGAGTATCCTTCACGGTTATGTCAAGGGAAAAGGCAAGGAAGTGCCATGGGGGATTTCTGATTCACTTCTGTGCAATGTTTCGTACAATCATACAGCCTGCTGGGGAAGGAGGGAGGGCCTGAAATCTGGAGGCTCAGAAGCTCCTTGTGGGCAAGAGCTCAGCTGTGGCACTTGAAGGGGTGAGGAATCCTTAAAGACTATATACTCGGGAAAGGTGGAGGGGTCGTTAAGATCACCCAAGGTGGACGACGCCAAAGGGACGTATATCCTTTTCCATTGTAGTCACATAGATGCCTTTGGACCTTCCCAACCCAAATAGGTGCTAACAGGATCTCTCTATTTCATCCTGCAGAAGATGATCAGAGGAATGAAGTGGGTGAGGAATTTCATCAGCAAATGGCAGTTAAAGATGAAAATGAAGACTTGAAAGAAAATGTTAGCAATCGAGGTGGAACGAGGAGAAAGAAATGTGGTGATACGATTGAGAAGAGAGATGGAAGGAGTGGCATTCTTCAGAAGCACCAAAGATCCCACACCGGGGAGAAACCTTTTGAATGCACAGAGTGTGGGAAAAGATTCAGTAGGAGTGGCATTCTTCAACAGCACCAGAGAACCCACACAGGGGAGAAACCTTTTGAATGCTCAGAGTGCAGAAAGACATTCCGTGACAGTGGTACTCTTCGGAAGCACCAAAGAACCCACACAGGGGAGAAACCTTTTGAATGCACAGAGTGTGGAAAGAGATTCAGTTGGAGTGGCACTCTGCAGCAGCACCAGAGAACCCACATCGGGGAGAAACCATTTGAATGCACAGAGTGTGGAAAGAGATTCAGTTGGAGTGGCCATCTTCTACAGCATCGGAGAACCCACACAGGGGAAAAACCTTTTGAATGCTCAGAGTGTGGAAAGAGATTCAGTCTGAATGGAAATCTTCAAGAGCATCAGAGAACCCACACAGGGGAGAAACCGTTTGAATGCTCAGAGTGTGGAAAGAGATTCAGTCACAGTAGCACTCTTCAACACCATCAAACAACCCACACAGGGGAGAAACCTTTTGAATGCTCAGAGTGCAGAAAGAGATTCTGTGACAGTGGTACTCTTCGGAAGCACCAAAGAACCCACACAAGGGAGAAACCTTTTGAATGCACAGAGTGTGGAAAGAGATTCAGTCAAAGTAGCACTCTTCAGCGGCATCAAACAACCCACACAGGGGAGAAACCTTTTGAATGCTCAGAGTGCAGAAAGAGATTCCGTGACAGTGGTACTCTTCGGAAGCACCAAAGAACCCACACAGGGGAGAAACCTTTTGAATGCACAGAGTGTGGAAAGAGATTCAGTCGGAGTGGCACTCTGCAGCAGCACCAGAGAACCCACACAGGGGTGAAACCTTTTGAATGCTCAGAGTGTGGTAAGAGATTCATTCAGAGCAGCAATCTTCAGGAGCACCAGAGAACCCACACAGGGGAGAAACCTTTTGAATGCTCAGAGTGTGGAAAGAGATTCAGTAGGAGTGACATTCTTCAACAGCATCACATAGCCCACACAGGGGAGAAACCTTTTGAATGCTTAGAGTGTGGTAAGGGATTCAGTAGGAGTGGCACTCTTCAACTGCACAAAAGAACCCACACGGGAGACAAACCTTTTGAATGCTCCGAGTGTGGAAAGAGATTCAGTCAGAGTAGTAATCTTCAGAAGCACCAAAGAACCCACACAGGGGAGAAGCCTTTTGAATGCTCAGAGTGTGGAAAGAGATTCAGTAGGAGTGACATTCTTCAACAGCATCACATAGCCCACACAGGGGAGAAACCTTTTGAATGCTTAGAGTGTGGTAAGGGATTCAGTAGGAGTGGCACTCTTCAACTGCACAAAAGAACCCACACGGGAGACAAACCTTTTGAATGCTCCGAGTGTGGAAAGAGATTCAGTCAGAGTAGTAATCTTCAGAAGCACCAAAGAACCCACACAGGGGAGAAGCCTTTTGAATGCTCAGAGTGTGGAAAGAGATTCAGTCAGAGTGGCAGTCTTCAGAAGCACTAAAGATCCCACACAGGGAGAAGCCTTTTGAATGCTCAGAGTGTGGAAAAACCACTATTGAAGGGGGCAGAACAATCCACAACTAATTCATCATAATTCATCATTATCAGTGAGGCTGATAAAATGGAACACAGGCTATGGCAAATAAAATGCAAGTCTGTGGTCAGGCAGGCAAAAAGGGAATATGAGGAGCATATAGCAAAAAACATAAAGACCAACAATAAATCTTTCTTCAAATACATTAGAAGCAGGAAACCAGCCAGGGAGGCAGTGGGGCCCTTGGATGACCAAGGGGTAAAAGGAGTACTGAAGGATGATAGGGAAATGGCTGAGAAGCTAAATGCATTTTTTGCCTCTGTCTTCACTGTGGAAGATGAGAAGTGCTTGCCCACTCCAGAACTGCTGATTTCGGGAGGGGTGTTGAAAGACCTGAGTCAGATTGAGGTGACGAGAGAGGAGGTCCTAAAACTGAAAACTGATAAATCACCAGGTTCTAATCTGATGGCATACATCCGAGAGTTCTGAAAGAACTCAAATGTGAACTTGTGGATCTCCTGACAGAGATATGTAATCTTTCCTTAACATCTGCCTCCATTCCTG
>NW_015168806.1:61187-64586 GCF_001447785.1 Gekko japonicus
CAAAGGGATCTGTCAAGGATGGGCAAATGGGTGTCAACATGGCAAATGGGGTTCAATGTGGCCAAGTGCAAGGTGATGCACATTGGAGCCAAAAATCCTAACTATAAATACATATAGATCGGGTCTGAACTGGCAGAGACTGATCAAGAGAAAGATCTTGGAGTTGTAGATAATTCACTGAAAACGTCGAGACAGTGTGTGACTGCAATAAAGAAGGCCAATGCTATGCTGGGGATTATTAGGAAGGGTATTGAAAACAGATCAGCCAATATCATAATGCCCCTATGTAAATCAATGGTGCGACCACATTTGGAATACTGTGTGCAGTTCTGGTTACCACACCTCAAAAAGGATATTATAGCTTTGGATAAAGTGCAGAAAAGAGCAACTCGAATGATAAAAGGGTTGGAACACTTTCCCTATGAGGAAAGGTTAAAGCGCTTAGGGCTCTTTAGCTTGGAGAAACGACGACTGAGGGGTGACATGATCGAGGTTTATAAGATTATGCATGGGAAAGAGCAGGTAGAGAAAGAGGTACTTTTCTCCCTTTCTCACAATACAAGAACTCGTGGGCACTCCATGAAACTGCTGAGCGGTTGGGTTAGAACGGATAAAAGGAAGTCCTTCTTCACCCAAAGAGTGATTAACGCATGGAATTCACTGCCACAGGAAGTGGTGGCGGCTACAAGCATGGACGGCTTCAAAAGCGAATTAGATAAGCATATGGAGCCAGAGGTCCATCAGTGGCTATTAGCCACAAGGTATAGATAGGGGCTCTGGGGCAAGTGATGCTCTGTCTTCTTGGTGCTTGGGGGGGTGTCTCTTATGTTCTTATGTTCTAATCTGAAGGACCATCGAACATATTTGTCTCCACTAATACACAGTTAAACAGTAAGGCTAACTTTTACCCCCCTGCAACTCGTGTGAAACAAGGATCAGCTCATCTCCTGAGCCTTTCAGAATCCAGCAGTGGGACAACTCTGGATGGTCCCTCATTCACCTCATCCCCCATCAGATCTCCCACCCGGCGGGTGGACACTCACCCTCCAACAGAAGTATCCCAGTTATCTGATTCCAGCTCTTCAAAATCAAACTGATCCACTTTACTTAAAGAGCTTGATTTCAATGAAACAGCACATAGAGAATTGTGGCGCCCGGACATAAAATGCCAATTTCTAAAGATACTAAGACTCAAACGACAGAAAAACTGCTGCGACTGAGCCCGGGCCAAACCAAGCAAAAGCTTCTGCCATGATAACCCTGCCATAATTTTTGATAAATATTTACTTATTTAATTATTCTTTATATATTGTATTGTATAAATATGAAACCGTGTCTTTTAACTTTTGTCCTGAAGCGAGAACGAGTGTTGTAGTTAGATGATCTTTTCCACTGAACCTTAGAATATGAACTCAGGTTCACCGAATCTTTAGTAAAATTTCCAAGGTTTGAAACTATCTAACATTAGTAATTCTGAGAGCTTTGGTCCCTTGTTTTCATAGATGAGAAATCAGTATTTTCTTGCTGAAATTTGATATATAATTGTATCTCTAATAACTAGAAGAAGAGGAGGAGATTGGATTTATACCCTGCCCTTCACTCGGCGTCTCAGAGTGGCTTACAAACTCTTTTCCCTTTCCCCCCCCACAACAGACGCCCTGTGAGGTAGGTGGGGTTGAGAGATCTCTTTCCAGAGCTGTCCTTGAGAGAAGAACTCTGACAGAACTATGGGTTGCTCAAGAGCTGCAAGTAGAGGAGTTTTGCATTATTTTTGATGGTTTTGCATTATTTTTGTGTCTAAACTGCATTTTGGAACTTTTTAAAATTTACAAATTATTTCAGTGTATTGAGACACAATTTGTCAATTGTTTTATAAATTATTTCTCTACAATATTCCAGTTGAAGAAATAACTTGAGATAGACCCAATTGCAGGTGCCAGTTTGCTGGATAAAGCCCTGTTAGGTCCCAAGATGAATCCCCCCCCTCTCTTGATTGATTTAGCTTATTTTTTGTTATAGCTTTTATATTAGACTGTGATGAGATAAATTTTGTAAAATCTTCCAATTTAAAAAAAGAAGTGCTATCCCAAGCTTGAATCTACCCAGAAACCTTACACTAACCAGGAAGAAATGTTATCGATGCTCAGACTCTGGAAGGCGCTTTAGCCATGTAGAAAACCTCAATAAGATCCCACGGGAAAGAAAGCAAGGAGGGGCAATGGGCTCCGCTGGTCGAAGGATCGGCTGATCTCTCCTTTAGCACTGAGGAGTCCCCCCCCCAGGAAGGAATCTGCTCAATGCCTGGCAAGAGTTTGGGGCGTAGATCCGATCGTCATGTTCCTCACAGAATCCATACAAGGGTGAAACTTTCCTAAAGTTGGTTCTGATCAGATTCTTCAGACGCCCTGGCGCTGGAGGTTCGGAAGGGATGAGAAAGTAGTTACCCAAAGAAAGACCTTTTTAGTTTTTCCCCTCCTGTGTGAAACTTTCTGCTTCCGGTTACCTGCCATTCTAACTCTGGCATCTTCAACACTGGCAAAAACTGTTCCTTTTCCAAATTCGACAAAGGAATAGACAAGTGGAAAGGGTAACAGATCTCTACAGCCTCTCTCCTACTGGTGTAACCATAGTGTCACCAGCCGGGATCCTTCATTCACAAATAAGTTTATTCAACGTCCATGCCGAGGACGCGACCTCCGGCCGGGCTGCGGACCTAGTGTCGTCCATGGCGGCAATGGGACTCTCTCAGGTCATCACGGCCCCCACGCATCGGGCCGGTCATACGCTCGATCTGATCTTCGCTGCGGGAGTAATGGTGGACCGGATTACTGCTACTGCAGTACCATGGTCGGACCACCAGGCCCTGAGGGGTCATCTGAATGTGCCACCCCGACCCCGCTTAGGCGGCGAGCAGATTTTTGCTCGCCCGCGAGGCCAAATGGACCCAGTGCGGCTTCAGATGGCATTGCGGGAGCCGAAGCCCCCTGGCAGCTCGTTGGATGAGCTAGTGGAGGACTGGCATGACCGGCTCTCCGCGGCCATCGACGAGATTGCTCCCAGGCGTCCTCTCCGGACTCGAGTGAGGCAGGTGCCCTGGTATACCCAGGAGTTGCGCCAGCTGAAGCGAGAACTGAGACGACTAGAGAGACGGTGGCGTCGTGCTCGCGACGAGGCGTCAAGAGCATCTTATAGGACGTTTATGAAGGCCTATGAGGTGGCAGTCAAGGCCGCAAAGAGGGAGTTCTTTGCGGCTAGGATTGCTTCTGCTAGCTCACGCCCGGCACAATTATTTAGTACGATTCGGTCATTGACATCACTGCCACAGGGCAGACAAAATGTGAGGGAATTGGACATCGGCTGTGAGGCATTTGCGAGCTATTTTGCAGAGAAAGTCTTGGC
>NW_015168806.1:65225-67805 GCF_001447785.1 Gekko japonicus
GCTGGGTCGGACCGGTCCGGGGTTAGGGCTCCCTCTCCCGACCTTCGACGGGCACCATTGGTGCCGGTGGTGGAGGTTAGGAGTTTGGGGGTGCTCCTGGACTCCATGTTAACTATGGAAGCCCAGGTAGCAGCCACTGCCAAGTCGGCATTCTACCATCTTCGGCTGGTGCGGCAGTTGGTCCCCTTCCTCGGCCGGGATGACCTAGCCACAGTGATCCATGCGACGGTCACCTCGAGGCTAGACTACTGTAACGCTCTCTACATGGGGCTGCCTTTGTCGCAAATTCGGAAGCTGCAACTAGTGCAGAATGCTGCAGCCAGGCTGTTGATGGATCTTCCTAGACGGGATCACATCCAGCCTGTGCTGAAAGCGCTGCACTGGTTGCCAATAGCTTACCGGGTTCGCTTCAAAGTGCTGGTCGTTACCTTTAAAGCCCTATATGGCCAGGGACCAGCCTACCTAAGGGACCGCCTTGCCCCACATGTTCCCCCAAGGGCACTACGGTCAGGGACTCAACATCTACTGGCTGTTCCAGGTCCCCGTTCTATTAGACTCAGCATGACCAGGAACAGGGCGTTCTCGGTGGCGGCTCCTATCTGGTGGAATGAGCTCCCAGAGGAGATCAGGGCTCTGCGGGACCTAGCACAGTTCTGCAGGGCCTGCAAGACGGAGCTCTTCCGCCAGGCTTTTGAATAGGAGCCGCCACCACTAGTCCACCACTAGTCCACCAGCAGTCCATCATTAGTGCACTAGTGCACCACCATCGCACTAGCTACCATCTATCCCCCATATATGGACATCAAGATGGGGCATGCACATCTAGTTGCTGCATTATGGGCGAGAACGGGATGGTCAGGGACAGTCATCTTGCTTTTAGAAATTTTAGAATTTGTACAGATTGTATAATTTGCTATGCATCAAAATCTGTTTTAAATAGAGTTGTAATTTAATATTTTGTATTGTTTTATGGTTTTATCTGGCAATATGCCCTGTAAGCCGCCCTGAGCCTCCGGGGAGGGCGGGATAAAAATGTGAATAATAAAATAAATAAATATCTGACAAGCAGCTCCAGAGAGACATTTCTCAACCCTCATCCCTCCCCAGTCCAGCCTGCTGTGAGGTTTTTGGGGGTCTCACCGCGTTGAAACCCAGAGCATTCTGGCAGTAGGATTAATTTGGGATGAAAAGAAGGTTGCGTCAGACCTCCCCTCTCCCCCACAACAACCAGCATTGTGGAAATCCATGGAGTTGGCAGGTGAACCTTGTAGGGAATGAATTCCCCAATCCAAGTTGTCCTTCCCACCCCGATTCTCATAGAGAGAATTAGGAGGGAGAAGTAGGATTCCCTCCTCCTGCTCTGAACACCACCACTGCCACCACCCGTGCATGTGCCGGAAATGACCTGGACTGAGTCCTGGGCCAAGGCATCCTCAGAGCCCCCCTTGAATTCCTCCATTGAGATTGTGCTTTTGAACCAAAGGGCTTATTCCCCTGTTGTTATCTTCTGACCCTTATCCTACATTGTGCTCAAAGATAGCTGATAAAATCAAGCTGATAGCTCTTCTTCGGATGCAAAAAGTGTGCGTGCACAAGAAAGTGGATACTCAGAATAAAAACGTCTTAAAGGCAGCACTGGACCCAGACTTCGTTGCACTGCCCTCAAAATCAATTCAGAAACTTCAGTGGGTGCACAACGCTGACTATCGGGAGGAAGGCTCCCTCTAAGCTGCAGAGTCTTTTGAGCAAGAATTCTACTTCGTGAGTTACTGGCATTAAAGTTGCGAGCAAGTGGTTTGGCTACCGGATGAATTTGTTTGCTCTGGAACTATTCTTCCTCAGCTAAGACAGAAATGTCTGAGCTGGAGGCTAAAAAACCGTGAGCTATCTCACACTAACTCAGCTTAGAGGGAACACTGATCGGGAGCATGCAGATGATTCCCATCCTACAGTCACTCCGCTGCCTGCCCATCGGTTACGGGGCTCCATTTAAAGTATCGGCTCTTACACAGAAAGCCTTCCATGGCCTTGGGCCCTCCTATTTGCCAGACCGCCTCCCCCCATGTGCCGCCACAACAGCTTCACTCAGCGAAGCGAGCTCTTCTGCAAATGGGCAAAAATCGACAGGTGCCTTCTCTGCTGTGGCCCCCACCTTAAGGAGTAGCCTACCTAAGGAAGTCAGGACTGCTCCCGCTCCCCTGGCTTTCTGAAGACAATGAAAAACTGAGCTATTCAGATATGTAATCTGTGTCTTATTGTCTAATGTTAAGGCTTATGTTTTTCTGCAGTTCTATTTTTCGATTTCTGATTGGTTCAACAACCCTAATCCTATTGATGGGGGCACCTTCTTTTGGGGCCTGTAGAATTGGACCCTCTGGTACAATAATTTTGGAACTGGGGGGGGTTGAGGAGAAGCACCAGTAGCCCCCCCCCCCGAGCCCCAGATATCCCCAGATCAATTCTTCATTGTTGCCAATGGGGCTCTTTAACTATAATGTCCCCATAGGGCAGTGGTGGCGAACCTATGGCACGGGTGCCAGAGGTGGCACTCAGCCCCCCCCCCCCCCGGGGGCGCGGGCC
>NW_015168806.1:68043-74632 GCF_001447785.1 Gekko japonicus
GAGGGTCAGTGCAGGGAGACGGTCCGAGGCCAGGTCTACCAATGTAGTGGAAAAGGGGAGGGTAGACCTGTTCTCCGGAGGCCTGGGCTACCCCCTAGACGACAACATGTTCTGTAATGAGATTTGTCTTGATTCTGATTTCTCTTATAATGTTTAAATTATTCCTAAAATACAGTTTAATTATAGCTTTAAATAATTCATTCTGAGATTTTTACAAGGTTATGGAAATAATCTTCTAAGAAACTAATTTACACACTAGTCAAATGTAGACTCGCTCACAATTTTAATGGTGTTGGCTTTTTTCATTCACAAGGTAGAATTTTTTGCTCACCACACTGTGGGGCTTAGAGGGAGCTCCGGTCAAGAGCCAGCTGCCGAACCTCACCCTGTTCTTGGGCTGATGACATCGGACTCCACCCTGTTTCATCTGCCAGGCTCTCTAGGGTCTCCTTAAGGTGAACGAAGGCCTTCCCTGGCACCCGGATGGCTCTTGCCCAGGGATTACAAGAACACAGTTTAATCATTTATAGCTTTCCAGGTTAGGGCGGGCAGCTTGGCGTCCTTGGCAGCATCTCCGGGTTGCTGGGCCAGCCTCCTTCCCTGACCAGCTGTTAGCCAAATTGCTCTATTATTTAATAAAGATGGGGAATTATAATTATTAATATGCAATTGGCTTAGCTATAGGATAAGACCTGTGTATACCAGAGTTAGAATTCCCAAGACCCCAGGAATAGACAAAGAGACTGGATGGCTAAAATAAGGATTTCTTTATTAAACACACAATAATTAAACATTCACACACACACTACAGACTTAAGGAAGCAGAGGTGATCGTCCATGAAGAAGGGTTGTGACCCAAAACCCAGAGGGTTCCAGGGGTGGCCTGCCAGTTGGCATCATGGCAGGAAACACACAGTCTGAGGCCATGTGTTCGCTGGGAGATACCCATTGGAAGACAATGCAGACCTATGGGCGGCCCTGTGCGCTGGTCTCAGGTGAGAACAATAGCTTGCCTGGACCAATGATGAGTCCCAGGGGTGTGTAGCCTCAGGATGGGCAAGGCCTAGATGTGACCAATGAGCTTCCAGAGAGGCGGGGTCTGGATTTAACAATAGAAGCCAGGTGCTGGGTGGCTAGTTAAATGGATTATCTGACCACTAATGGTCCTGGCCACTGGGTGTTTTGAAAAGGCTCTCGAGTATAGACAAAAGATGGGCTAAACATCTGAGTGATTGATTGGTTTATCCCAGTATCTTGAGGGACAGAGCAGGAAAGACAAGTATTCAGTACAAAGAATTATGGGAGACAGAGTTATTTGCCAAGCGGCTTAGAAATGCAGATACTTTACCTGCTAGAACTCATTGTCATTCCATAAGCATAATCTCTGCTGGGTGGAGGGGGAAGACTGGAGGCTTGCTCTGAGGTTGCCTGTCACCTGAAAATGGGAGACCTCTTTTTCAGAGCTGTGGCTAGCTCTGTATTTCAGAACCAGGAGTGCCTTCCTTGGCCGGAGTTTTGTGGGTCTCTGGGTCAGGTTAGAAGTGGGGTGCCCTTGCTATGGGGCCATCGAAGAGTAAAAGGCAGTGCCTCTGGCAACACAGTTTCATGGCACATTGTATGCCAGGAATGAGAGGCTGAATTTCTAATTTTTTCTAGGCCCATGGATAAATTTAAGCTCTTTGTGTGATTGGCTGCAGGCCTGTAAAAGGGAAAGAATTTTCCCAGGCAGTTTCCCCTGAGGCGGCAGTGGCCCTGTAGTTCCGTACTCACACAACGTTTTTTGAGGGATCCGTGGATTGTTCTGCATATTGTTGTTCAGTCGCACAGTCGAGTCCGACTCTTCGCGACCCCATGGATCATCTCCCGCCAGGCCCTCCTGTCTTCCGCCGTCCTCTGAAGTTGGCTCAATTTCATGTTCGTTGCATCGATGACACTGTCTAACCATCTCATCCTTTGCCGTCCCCGTCTTCTTTGACCTTCAATCTTTCCCAGCATCAGGGTCTTCTCCAGTGAGTGCTCCCTTCTCATTTGGTGGCCAAAGTATTTGAGCTTCAGTTTCATTATCTGGCCTTCCAGGGAACAGTCAGGGTTGATTTCTTTGAGGATTGACTGATTTGATCTCCTTGCAGTCCAAGGAACTCTCAAGAGTCTTCTCCAGCACCATAGTTCAAAAGAATCTATTCTTCGGCGCTCGGCCTTCCTTATAGTCCAACTCTCGCAGCCATACATGACTACTGGGAATACCATTGCTTTGACCATGTGGACTTTTGTTGGCAGGGTGATGTCTCTACTTTTTATCATGCTGTTTAGGTTCACCATCGCTTTCCTCCCAAGGAGCAGGCGTCTTTTAATTTCATGGCTGCTGTCACAGTCTGCGGTGATCTGGGAACCCAGGAACGTGAAGTCTGTCACTATTTCCACGACTTCCCCTTCTATTTGCCAAGGAGTGATGAGGCCGGATGCCATGATCTTAGTTTTTTTGATGTTGAGCTTCAAGCCCACTTTTGCGCTCTCCTCTTTTACTCTGAGCAAGAGGCTCTTTAGGTCCCCTTCACTTTCTGCCATCAGAGTGGTATCGTCTGCATATCTGAGGTTGTTGATCTTTCCAAATTTGCATATACAAGGGTGCAAAGGCCAGAATAATTAGAGGGTAGACCTTTCACGGCGACTGAGCCACATTGCCAGAATACTTCAGTTGCCACGAGGTTCATAAACCACAGTGGTGGCATTACAACTATATAATGGGTCAATGCGAAACTGGAGGTAAAAAGTATTTATAGGAGTAAAAGCTGGACTCTTCTGAGTTGGGCAAAAGGGTGGCTTTGTTCCTGGGGCAACCCGTGCCCTCCAAGGAACCCATTTCAAGGCTGACGGAGCCCATGACTCATTCACATATTGATCAAAGCAGGCATGCTCGGTACTATGGACTGGGGCTCCTGAGGGATTCTGCCAGAAAGAGCCATTCCCTGGGGAAGAGGACGGAGGTGTTCCTGACTCTGAATCTCTTGGACTACGAACACAGACCCAGCAGTGACTTAGCAATTCCTTCTGCCAGGGACAGGAAGGGGTTAATGACTCTCCTCAATCCTTGCCCCCCTTTGGTGAGGAGAAAACAGGTTCGAAACCACTAGCAAACCATGACTAAAGGATTAAATCTCTAAAAGTCAGGAAAGAAGCACCAAAAGACCAAACAAAACACTGAGGAAGAGAGCACCCAGACCGCCTTGGTGAGTAAATCAAAGACTCAAGAAAACAAAAATTCCAAGGCTGACTAATAAAGCTAGTGCCAAAAAAAAAAGTCCACTTTAAGGCAGTGCATGTTTTCTTGTCTGGGCACATGAGTGTCAATACGAGTCGGTCTCACTTCTATGCCGGACATTGGCTGGCACTTCCAGTTTTTGCCACCTTCTTCTTGATCCTCTCTGGGCCGAGCGCTGCCACCTCGGTCTCCGTCTGCTTCTGGGTCTGTCTTCACTACGGTCATCTTGGTTGCCCTCCTCTGCACTTTCTCTACCTCTGCGGTGTCCTTTTTGAGATACGGTGACCAGAACCGTACTCAGTATTCCAAATGAGGCTGCTCCATAGATGTATACAGGGGCACTCTAGATCTACGGGGCATTATAAACCCACCTTCCACACTCCAGGGAGATGTTTAATGTTTTCTCTCCTGTGTGAATTGCTTGTTGTACAAAAGGTTGGGAAGTGACCTCATGGCGGGAATCCCTTGGCATTTTCTTTCCAGTCACCGGAGTTCCCTCCGGTGAGGGGGCAAAAAGCTCCCACAGACACTGGAGCTCTTTTCTCACGTGAGACATCTATACATTTCCCCCCTGTGTGAATCCAGGCCGCTGCTTGTCCCAGGACCTCTTTCCACACCGCCACAAGGTCCCTCTCTTGTGGGGGTTTCTTTGAAAAAAATTAAGCTGGTCTTTCTTCTGTCCTGTAGGCAATGCACAGAAGCCCTTTTCACACTCCAGCTATTCTCTTCTGAGCGAGGGCTCTGAGACCTAGTGAGGCCGTGGCTGATGCTCAAGCGTTTCCCACTCTCCAGCCAGCCACGGATGTGCCTTCTCTCCTGTGGGCATCACACTCCAGGGAGATGTTTAATGTTTTCTCTCCTGTGTGAATTGCTTGTTGTACAAAAGGTTGGGAAGTGACCTCATGGCGGGAATCCCTTGGCATTTTCTTTCCAGTCACCGGAGTTCCCTCCGGTGAGGGGGCAAAAAGCTCCCACAGACACTGGAGCTCTTTTCTCACGTGAGACATCTATACATTTCCCCCCTGTGTGAATCCAGGCCGCTGCTTGTCCCAGGACCTCTTTCCACACCGCCACAAGGTCCCTCTCTTGTGGGGGTTTCTTTGAAAAAAATTAAGCTGGTCTTTCTTCTGTCCTGTAGGCAATGCACAGAAGCCCTTTTCACACTCCAGCTATTCTCTTCTGAGCGAGGGCTCTGAGACCTAGTGAGGCCGTGGCTGATGCTCAAGCGTTTCCCACTCTCCAGCCAGCCACGGATGTGCCTTCTCTCCTGTGGGCATTCTCTGGTGATGAATAAATAGGGTTGCAACTGACATGACGCTTACCCCACCTCTGAGGCGAAAGCCACATGGTCGGCCCTCCAAAGCAGCCATTTCCTCCAGGGGAGCCGATCACTGTCAGCTGGAGATCAGTTACAGACGCGGGAGATCTCCAGGCCCCTCCTGGAGGCTGGCAACCCCGTGTCCCACCCTTCCAGGGTCATTTTGGACCAGCAGGGGTGGGTAAAAGTGCCAGAGGTCTGCATTTTCCATTCTGAAAATGTTGTTCTGGAGTGTCTTCTGTGACGTTCACCATTCCTCTCGCAGCACGGTGGCTTGTTCAGTGCCCCTTCCGGCTTTGATCCCGTCCCCTGATTATTCCTGCCTTGCGAGACCTGCTGGAGAGTCAACCTTCCCAGAACTGGGGTTGCAACAAGGCTGGGGGCCCTTCTGCCGCCTAACTGTGACACCCCCCTTCCCATCTCTCCCCCCACTTCAAAAGCAAACCCTTCCCCCTCCTTCCTCCCAAAAGAGCCCCCCCCACTCCTCGCTCGGCTGCTTTAACCCTTTCGGAGCTGCAGACTTCCCATCCCAGGCCGTGATTCCCCTCTTTCTCTCCTCCCGGCTCTGGGGCGGCAAAGGGAGAGTTTCTTCCCCGGGGAGGGAGGCAGCCAGCCCTTGAAGGGGGGCGGCGGCGGCGGCGGCCCTACCCCAACTGAGTTTGACGGCCCTTCGGACAGCGCTGGCTCTTCGGCTTGGAAGCGGAGACGAGCACCGCAACCCTAGAGTCGGATTCGACTGGCTTTCGAGCAAGGGAACCTTCGCCTTTACTTTATGGGAGATGGATGAAGGAGGATGGGGTGGGTGGGCGAAGACCCAGCTTCCGCCTCCTTTGACAGCCCGGGATCCTCCGGGGGGAGCGCAGCCCGGTGCAGTGTGACTCCCACTGAGCAGCCCCGGGCGTGGCTGGCGGCGGCCCGGCTGAAACTCCTCCTGGAGGGGACCGGAGGAGGACGCGCAGTTTGCAATGGTCTGCAGCACTGCGAGGGGTTAAGGGGGCGGAGCCTTTTGCTGGAGAGGCCGCGCGAGGGGGGGGGAGGGGTCGGAAAAGGCGGGGCTGGCTTGCTCCTCGTGGGCGCGGGCGCGCATGCGTGTCCAGGGAAGGGAGTTTGCTTCTGGACCGGGAGGAGAGACGGGGAGGGCTTCGGAGAAGCAGCAGCAGCCACCGAGCAGCCGGACTCGCCTCCGGGGGAGGTCTCCTTGGAAGTAAGGGGCATGCACCGCGTGCCCGGGTGTGTGTGTGAGAATAAGCGTGTAGGTCTTGGAAGGAGGGGGGGATCCTGCCAGGCCGCGGCTGTCCTGGGGTTGCCACCTCCCGGATGGCGAATTCCTGGACATTTGGGGGGGGGGTGGTGGTGGACCTCAGATGGGAACCAGGCCCTGGAAGAGTCCGTCTCCCTCCGGCGCAGCCCTTTCCTCCCCCGGGGGAAGCTGGAGGTCGGCTGTGAAAAGTCCTGCGTTCGCAGCATGGAGGACTCGGATGCGTTTGCACACGTTTATTGTAGTAACATCTATCTTACCAACGGCCCGGCAAGGCCAACTATATCCGCCCCCACCCAGCACACCCCTCCTCCCATTGGAGGGTTTGAATTTCCCGCTAAAGTGGCTATTGGTTGGTGCCAGGGAACCTGGGATCCTATGTTCCTATTGTTCAGGGGAGCTAAGCTCCTGACTGTGCCTGGACCCCTAGTGGCGGTGGGTGTACATAACAGGCTGTGATCCCGGGAGGACTCCAGGAAGGGGCGGAGGCGGAGATGCCTGGCTTGGCTGCCCCTCCTTCCCTTGCATTTGGGGGGGACCGCTGGGGTGGCGCCCCTGGCGGTTGGAGACCCAGAGGGAGGCGGGCTGACATCCCTCTGGAATTCATTTGGATGAGAACTCTGAGTCTCCTCCCGAGTCAGCAGCAACGTCCGGGAAGGTGGAAATGCGCCCCCCCCCTTGCATCTTGTGGTTTCTGCTGCCCATCAATTCTTGGTCGAAGGGACCGGCCAGTTCTGGGTGTGCCGGTTTCTGA
>NW_015168807.1:0-7426 GCF_001447785.1 Gekko japonicus
ATCGGAGTCAAAGCGCCCCGGTGCGCTCGACCCCACCGCTCAGTTTCCTCAGTGCAGCATTGTGGGACTCATCTGGTCCGTCGTTCCCCAGGGGTTCCCCAGGTCTACGGCCCAACGAAGGAACAACCGCTCTTCCGCGTTTGGGAAATGGAGGGAACAACCGGGATGTCAGCAAACAGGGAAGCTGAAAAGCTACCTGATGCTGTCCTCCTCCACAATATCCGTGCTTCTTCTTATCTTCTCTTCAATTTTCTTTCCAATTCGAGTGCTCTGAGAGAGCACAGTCCACCACAACCTGCTCTGAAGGCAGGGCCGGAGAGACTGGGAATCTGAGGGACAATCCCCTCCCTCTCCGTGCCTCAAGAGTCTGCCGGCCCTGCCTTCAGAGGAGGGAGGAGTTAACCCAGGAGTTTGGAGTCCAAAGGACTGCTCCACTCCTGGACCACCAGAGAAGGAACTGGCGGGATGTCCGAGCCCTCCCCTCTGGGCATGCGTGTTGGGGTTCCTGCGCATGACTGAGGTCTGGGCCTGAAAATCCGTTAAAGAGCTTGCTACTATGCCGATCGATCCAGCACGTGCGCACTAGATCCCATGGGTATGAAGCACAGAGACCACGTCAAAGATCTGCAAGTACAACACACGGGATCCACTAGTTCACACAAGATAGCCTGTGTATTGTACTAAGATCATACCTTACTTAACTCTTGGTCCAGAACCTCATTTTACAAAGGACACTATTGATAGGACATTTCCTGCATCGTCCAAAAAAGCTCAAAGCAGCTTAGAGATAGCAAAATCAGAATAAATACATATAGTACATATAAAGATGATGAAAATGATGGTATTTTCTGAGCCTATAGCATCAGTGGCCTTATGTAACAGTCTCCTCGCCACTTGGAACAGATCAGCTCAACGGTATAGGACAGATGTGATGGCAGAGGAAAATTATGAGCACTTTGCCATCACCACCATAGAGATAGACCATTCTAACTGGCCCCAGAGGCTCAAGAATCTAGATGGCTTCCTGATCCCCCACCCTTGCAGGGGCTGTGACCCTGGATGTCTGAAGCAGACCAGTTATTATCTGAGAATATGGTAAAAGAAAATGGGGAAAGGAAGACAATGCACAATTCTCAGCATTTACTAATAAATGATAGTGACAGTGTGCACATTTTTGACAGGAGAATTCTACCATTATGATACTGCTGTATTATTTCACCATTTAACAAATGGTACTTGAGCATGAAATTACATGCAAATAAATGGAAAAAGGCAGCACACCATTTCTTTGAAAAGAGAATGGAATAAAGCACATGCTACATAAGCCCAACCTTTAGATTTTGTTTTCCCTTCAGATGTAGCAGAATCAAGAGATTGTTCCATCTGGTCTTGATCAAACGCAGGCAGTTCCTCAAGAGATCCTGTGGGTACATCTGTGAATAACAGCAATTTTGAACCTTTAGATAAGACTCAAAAACAATGTACACATTCAACAGACAGTTACAAAATCACTCCTTATTTAGTGTTGATATAACTTCAGATAAATATGAGGTGGAATGACTCTATTGTAAAACAGAATTGCAAATAAGGCCCCTGTTAAATACTGGGTTCTGGACGCATTGGAGTGAAACAGCTCTACTTTATTAAGTGATTTCAGGAACACTACAAGGACAACTCCAGGAGAGCTGCCCTGTTTTTAAGCATGCAAACCCAACACCCCAAACACACCCCACTCCGAACAACAGGCTATTTATGTAACACTATTTCTCTATTGGTCTACTCCAGGTTCCTAGTAAGCTATTGTTTGGGGGAAACAAGCCCAACCAGATCCAGGTACTAGTTCAGGGATGACTCAGGCTCAGTACACAACAGCCCCAGTGCCCAGTGATGTGCTTAAAGGAACAAAAATATATCAGAGATATGTCAGCCATGTTTGGTTAAGCCATGATTCTTTTTACTACCCCTTTTCACTTTAATGTATTTATAGCACACTCCATATATGTGTTGGTGCTGTATTTTACACATGTGTTGCCTTCTTTGCCTTCTAAGAGCTAGTTTGGAATGTAGGGTTGCCAAATCTGGCTTGGGAAATTACTTGGGAGTGGTGCCTGGGGAGGGGAGAGTTTGGAGGGGGGGGAGTTCAGTGGGGACGTGAATCCACAGAGGTCACCCTCTGAAGCTGCCATTTCTTCAGGGTAACTGATCCTTGTAGTCTGGAGATCAGTTGTAATTCTGGGAGAACTTTAGGCCCTGTCCTAGGGATTCAGTGAATCTGCTTGGAGAAACGGAATACAGTGGGCTTCACAAATGCATGTGGTTCTAGCCATGTGGATGTACCAGGTAGATTTGCCAATTTCCCTCCAGGGATGGGGGATCCCCTGCCCCTGGCTCCCATTTCCCGCTGCGATGTAGGTGGGGCTGAGAGAGCTCTGAGAGAATTGCTCTCGAGAGAACTGTGACTGACCCAAAGTCAACCAGCTGGTTGCATGTGGAGTGAAGACTCAAAACTGATTCTCCAGATTAAAGTTTGCTGCTCTTCACTACCATCAAACTGGCTGGCAACCCTAGTACCAGGGCACGAGAACCAATCAGCTGTAGATCTGTTGTATGTATATGCAACATGTGAAATGATACCTCACACTTTTTTAAGGTCCATGCATAACATATAAATTTATTTATTTAGAATATTTGTATGCTGCCTCTTCAGAGTCCTGCTTGAGACAGCGTACAATTAAAAACCACAGTATAAAACACAATTATAAGCAGCATAAAAATTATGCATAAAAAGCTGGTAAGATAAACTGCTAACCCCCTAATTCCCATAAAGTGGGAATGTGGCCCTGTTTAAAAATGTGTACCATACAGACACATTCCTCAGACATGAGGATCTCAGTTGAGGTCTTTTAGCCTGCCCTTCCTCTCAGTGGGATACATGGCCCTCTCCTCATTTTATCTTTAAAACAACCCTATGAGGTAATGTAGGTCAAAAGGGTATGACTAGCCTCCCAGAAAACATCCATGGCTGAGTTAACAACGGGAACAACTGAAACCCCAGCAGCTCCAGGCCTAGTCTGACACTCTAGTAACCACCACACCTGTACCAACTCTCATAAATAATGTGAAAAACATCAACTGAGTACATACAATTGTATTTTTATTTTTAAAAATTACATGGCAATAATTCTGAAGGTCATGTGCTTTAGACACATACAGATTAAACAGAAAAGGCATCAGATATGAGCCAACATGACTGAATTGTTTGATTACATAATTATGGAACTAAAGTTGAAATACCGGAAGATGTGCTTTGCACTACATAAGAATGGTGTCACATTTTCAACAGTGATATGTGCACATAACACTCTTTTCCTGGATGTGTAACTATTTCAATGGACTCCTAGAACAGAAGACTACCAATATCACAGTCAAAAGGCAACATCTGATATAGATAATCCAGTAGTTTCTTTTTTTTTTAGAATTTATTTATGCTTTTTCCAACAAACAAACAAACAAAAAATAAAAATTCGAATACATTCTTATTGTACAAATCAGTTTCAGAGTGTTCATTATACATTTTTTTCAAACCATTTATACACTTTAAACCATCTTTTCTTATAAACGTTATCGTCTCTTTCTGCTAATATCATATTTAATCTGTCCATTTCTGCTATTTCGAATATTTTTTCCATTATTTCTTCTTTTTTAGGTAGTAAATCTGATTTCCATTTTTTCGCTATTAGAATTCTGCTTAACGTGAGGGTATATAACACAATACATTTATCATCTGTATTTACTATATCTGGCAAGATATTAAGCAAGTAACTTTCCGGTTTAAGCTGCAGATCTATTCCTACAATTTCTTTTATCAGATATTTTACCATTTTCCAAAATTTTACTATTTTGTCACACCTCCACCAGATATGATAGTATGTTCCTACGTTATTATTACATCTCCAGCATGTATCCGAGACATTTTTATAACATTTTGTTATTTTATCCGGTGACCAGTGCCACCTGTAAAACATTTTTAGGATATTCTCTTTGTATGGTGTGGCTCTTACTAATTTTTTCGTTTCCCACATTTTTTCCCATTCTTGCGTTTTTATTGTGTAGCCTACATTTTGTTCCCAGGTTTTCATGCAGGGTTTTATCGCTAAATCTTCCATACTTTCCTTCTGAAAAAGTTTGTATAGCTTTTGTATTTGTTTATCTGCCGAGGACAACCAAATCTTGTCTAGTTCTAACATTGAGTCATTAAATTTTGTTTTTTTGTCCTTAGCAAATCTTGATTGTATTATTGTTCTCTCCCAACTTGTCAAGTTTATATTCATTTCTTGTAGGTTCTCTAATGTTTTTAATTCTTTTTCTTTGGTTAATAACTTTTCATAGGTTGCTTTTTTTCCCTCTGTTAGTAAAGCTGGCAATATAAAGGCTTCGAGTGGTGACACCCACATTGGTACTTCTTTGTACATTTTTTCTTTAATTTTCTTCCAAATCTTAATCAATGCCCCTCTTATAATATGGTTATTGAAGTTTTTATGCACTTTTTCCTTATCGTACCAAATGTAGGCGTGCCAACCCATATACAGATCATGGCCCTCTAGTTGTAGTAGTTTTTTATCTTCTAAGAGTATCCATTCCCGTATCCATCCCATTGCTGCTGCTTGATAGTAAATCTTCCAGTCTGGCATACCGCATCCTCCTCTTTCTTTTCTATCTTTCAAAAATTTCCATCTTATTCGCGCTTTTTTACCTTGCCATACGAATCTTCTTGTCATGCGATCTAGTTCTTCAAAAAAGTTTTCATTTTTCAAGACCGGGATACATTGCGCAAAGAATAAAAATCTCGGGAGGATGCTCATTTTGATAGTAGCTATTCTTCCCAACAATGAGATGTGTAGATCTTGCCATTTTTCAAGATCTTTCTTGATCTCCTCTAGAAGTACTTTGTAGTTATTATCATAGAGGTTCAGATTGTTATTTGTAATGTTAATGCCTAGATATTTTACCTTTTTTACCACTTCTATATTGGATATCCGGTACAGGTTTTCTACCTCTGTTTTATTACAATTTTTTGTTATTATTTTCGTCTTTCCTAAATTTATTTTGAGACCTGCTTTTTCCCCATATATTTTTATAGTATTGAGTAAATGTCCAATCGAAGTTTTGGGGTCCTCCAGAATAAACACCAGATCATCCGCAAATGCTAGAAGTTTATATTGTTCACCTTTTATCTTGAGACCTGTTATTTCTATGTTATCCCTCACCATGTCATTTAAAGTTTCAATACCGAATATGAATAGTAAAGGGGAGAGTGGGCAGCCTTGTCTTGTTCCCTTCTGTATCGGAACATTTTGTGTTAAATCTCCATTCACAATTATCCTTGCCCATTGTTCTTTATATATGGCATTTATCAAAGTCTGGAAATTGTCGCCACACTCCCATTGCTTTAACTTGTTTTTCAAGAAGTCCCAGTTTACGTTGTCAAATGCTTTTTCTGCATCTAGAAAAACCATTGCCATTTGACTTCCTGGGTGTTGTTCATAATACTCTATTATATCCACTATTATTCTCAAATTGTTCTTTATTTGACGTTTTGGTAGGAATCCTGATTGGTCTCTGTTTATTACTTGTGTTAGTACTTTTTTTAACCTTGATGCTAATATTGTTGCAAAGATCTTGTAATCCACGTTTAGGAGTGATATAGGCCTATAGTTTTTTATCTCATTTACTTCTGTCTTTGGTTTGGGAATTAAAGATATTAATGCTTCATTCCATGATGTGGGTAAATCTCCTGTTTTCATCGCATTTTGGATCATATCTTTAAATATTGGGTTTATTTCATGCTCTAATTTTTGATAAACTTCTGCCGGAATGCCATCTGGTCCTGGAGTTTTCTTCTTCTTTTGTTTTTTAATCGCCTCTACAATATCACAGGTTGTGAATGGTTCATTTAGAATTTTTCTTTGTTCTTCGTTGAATTTCTTTGTATTATGATTTTCAAGGAATTCTTTAATTTCCTTCTTGTCTGTCGCTGATTGGCTATAAAGTTTTTTATAGAAGTCTTCGACAATATTTTTCAGATCTTGGTGATTGTGTTTTATTTCTTGGTTTACATTCTTTAAACTCGAGATAGTCCTTTTTTCTTTCTCTTTCCTAAGTTTGTAGGCTAACCAGCGTGTTGGTTTGTTCGCGTTCTCAAAATAATACGCTTTGGTATATTCAATTTGGTTAGCTATTTCCTGTGTTAATATTAAGTTTATTTGGTGTTGGATGTGTTTTATCTTAATTTTTGTTTCCTCCACAACTCCTTTGGTTTTCCCTTTTGCTTCTTCCACTTTCAGCTCTTTTGTCAGTTTTTTGAGATTTTCACGTTTTAGCTTTCCTTTCCATGCTTGGTATCTTATAAATATGCCTCTCACGACTGCTTTCAGAGTGTCCCAAATGATAGATAACGGCATATTTTCTGTTCTATTAGTATTTATAAATTCCTTTATTTCTTTCTTGATTTCTCTTACAAATTTTTTATCTCTTAGCATTCCAGTATTTAATCTCCATCTAGGTTTTTTTTGTGGTTCCTGTAGTGTTAACCACATTGGGTTATGATCTGCAAATGTGTTAGGGAGAATTTCGGTTTCTAGCACATCCTTCGCCATACCTATAGTTATCCACACCATGTCAATTCTAGACCACGAGTCATGTCTTGCAGAAAAGTAGGTGTAATCCCTTTTTCCTGGGTTCCTTGTCCTCCATATATCTATCATGCTTAATTCTTCTGCTGTTAATAAGAAAGTCTTTGGAAGTGTTACTCCTGCTTTAAGCGTTTTTCTGGTTTTCTTTCTATCTTCTATAGGATCAAAGACACCATTAAAGTCTCCTGCAATACATATCTCTTCGGGATTATCTTTGGTTAAGACCTCCTTTAATTCTTTAAAGAAATTTTCTTGATTCTGATTTGGTGCGTATATGTTTGCAATCCATGTAGTTCTTCCATTTCTATTTATCTTTATAACTATTATTCTACCATCTTTAGACTTATAAATTAATTCCGGGAGTAGCTTTCCTTTTGCATAAATTACCACTCCCCTTTTTTTGACTTTATCAGATGCTATAAACGGAATACCTAATTTTTTATATTCTAAATATTTTGTATGGTCTTCCTTTATGTGTGTTTCTTGTAAACACGTAATGTCGGAGCGCATTTTACTAATTTGATATAGCACTCTTCTTCTTTTTTGTGGGCAATTTAATCCATTTACGTTTATAGATATTAGGTTTAATTTTCCCGCCATCTTATTTCTTGTCTTTTGCAACTATTTTTTTTATTTGGAGTCTTGTACGTATTTGTGACTCTGTTTTAAATCTCAACTGCTGTTTCTTTTTCTCTTTTTTTCCATTTTTGTCGTCCTCAATCTCACTAGGCTGT